>NW_026930596.1:0-42624 GCF_032062105.1 Saccostrea cuccullata
GTCACATCTCATGTGATACCTCAGTATATAGTTGATTTGGTAGAATTTTAATCAAACTTCATTTTCAAAGTAAAATTCGTTTAATTTTCCAATTCAATAGTATAATATTCTTATATAAATATAGAAGGATTAAGTCTCTAAAGGTGAACACGATTCATGAAATAAATAAATTATTATTAGGTCTCTCGCTATATCTGAGGGCCTCTATTTAAAGCCGCTCAGTCAATGTTCATTGTTATCAGTCGTCATCGGTGTAAACGGACGAATGCTTTACAGCACTTGGCTGCAACAAATATAATAATAACCTTGTACTTCTTCTAATGCAGTAGAATAAGATACTGAGGACACTAAACAACAGTTTCACAGGTCAGTACAGTATACAAACAAATACACATATAACTTACATTGAATGCAAACAAAGGTAATGCAGGATAACCAACAGGAACACATGTCGCCGTTTCACCCCCAAACCCGTGACAATAATTATAAAGCAGACGGGTGTAACGAATGCAAAGAGTATACCCCGGTGCTGATATCGTAAAAAGCATTATCGAAAATGGCGTATATATATTTACGAGTCGTGTTCAACTTTAACATTGTGTAGTTTCATAAATATAAGTAAAAACGATTGCATGCAATATGGGGATGAATGAAAACAGAGTCTGATTAGATTTTGCTAAATGTTGTGGACAAAATTGACTAAATTCTTGACTAGCTTGAATAAAACTACTTGATTTCAATTAAACATATTCTTTAGTTATATATTTGACATTACTTATACGAGAGATTAACATAACTAAATTCGTTCGTACGAGACACATTTCGTTCATCATGTTGATGTCCACCACTTGCAGTTTGATCTAAATCGAGCTGATTTTGATCAGATAGGAACTCCCGAATAATTCGCTCTGCATCGTATCTCTTCATTTTGTTCAACAAAGTCTACAAAAAAGTAACATACAAAAAATAGTAAAATGATTTTTTTTTCGAATGAATTGTTAGGTAATAATTTGATGACAGTGAGAATTCTAAAGTTCCAGACCCATAAAATCATTTTGATGGATGTAAAAAGAAAATACCATTCAATAATCCGTCTCAATTAATGCAAAGAATTTTAAAATTGGGGAGAGTTCCAAAGAATAGTTGTTTTTTTTTTTTACATGCAACTTATTTGGATTATTCACAAACAATCACACTCTTACCTAATAAATACACTGTACATGTAGTTCTTTTACATCAACGCAATGACGTTCAAAATTTTTATTTTAATCCACAAAGTTTGCCTACTTTAATATAAGTCGAAAGTAACAACGTTGCAAATCTCCTCATTTTTACTGTTTTCATGTATAACAGAAATATACCTATCATCAAATCCATCCATATTTTAATACAAGTCTGTCATACAACAAACGAAAGACAACTCACATATTTTGTTTAAACTGGACCCGTCGTACTTAAAGGATTAATGTTTTTGACACTAAAAATTTAATGTATAATTTGCAAAAAAACTTGTTTTGTCAATATTGGTTAAATTGTCCTATGGGTTTTTTAAAAGTAGTCAAAATGTAAACAGTTAACAGATGGTCGAAAAACCGAATTTAACCAGAAAAGCTCAGCGTATAAAATTATGTTAGAAACAAAAAACTACATGTTAATATAAACAAGCATTCTGAGAGTATTGCATAAGCAATACATGTCCCCTACCGGGTTCCCCTTTTCTCTTTCGGGTGTCATTTTATTAGAGCCTGTGTATGAAAAATTGTTATTTAAATATGGACATTTCAGTTATCACTTGAATATGAATGAAATATATTGGATCTGCCTTACAAAGGAAGACTCGTGACGTCTTTGAATGCCACTTGACACACACACACAATTGCTTTGATCAGAACAGCTTATTTTACATGGTTGAACAACATTTTTATACCAGAAAAAATCAAACTTGATCTATAATTGTCACTATAAAGGTATCCAGCAAGTTTCAAATCATGATACATTAATCCAGTAGCACTCGGATGACTCGTACCTCGCACATAATGAATTGAATGGAGCGTAGCAGAGTCGGCCGAGGATTGCCGATTGATCCAGTAGTGCATCACGACATTAATTTAGTGCATCACGATCCCTATTGTGAACCCAATTATTAAAAAAAAAAAAATAAGAATACCACAATTCCTTTAGAAATCAATGATGTAGAACGAAATGCAAACTTGATCTATAATTAATCAATTTATAAAAGCTATCGAGCAAGTTTCAATTCATGACAATCTTGTTTAGAACATAAATTAAGTGCATCACGACATAAATGGAGTGCATCACGAACCCTATATTTAACCCAATTATAAAATTAAAAAGATAAAAGAAAATACCGTAATTCTTTCAAAATTCAATTAAGCAGTATGAAATGCAAACTTTATCTATAACTAATTAAGATAAAGTCTTATACTTAAAACCAGCTCAATATCTGCAAGAGTTTAGGAGAAAAGTGCGGAAAACCCTGAAAAATTGAAAAGGCTATAATTCTGTAAAAAAACATTGAATCGAGACGATATTCAAACTTGATCTGTAACTCGCCAAGATACACCCATGTACCAAAAATCAGCTCAATATCTGCCAGCGTTTAGAAAAAAAGTGTGGAAAACCAAGTGGGACAGACTGACACAGACGGGGACAGACAGACAGACAGACAGACGGACAGACGCAGAGGAAACCTATAGTCCCCTCCGGTTTCACCGGTAGGGGACTAATAAAATACAATGCTTTATCATTTTTCAATTATTGGAAGGTATTGAAGCTATTTTTAAATGAAGACAGAATATATTGCTAAATAATGAACTGCTTTTTTCGAAGCAAGATCATTATACATCGGTCCGATTGAAACCATCTGTAAAATTATAATAATTATCATTCAATAAAAGATATTATAAAACAATAGTTTTTAATTTAAATAATAAAATGTATTCTTTGGTTTTTGGTACGGGAATTAATGTCGCACCTTTTGCGGGTTATGTTATTTTTTTCTGTGCAATAGCTGTGACGTTAATTTCAATACTAAGAAACAAAGAAAAACATATAATTATGCTAAGTTTATATTTACGTCTGTATAAAAAACATACAAAGAAATATTTAATTTGTTATAAACTCTATTATAGATGAATGTGGTATTGTATGCGTAACTAATGGGACAGTCATTGTTTAAGAAATCTATGTAGGTGACATGCTTAGTGTCGTTAATGCACTGATTATTGGCAATGGTCTTCATATGAAATAAAGGAGAAAATATTCAGTGGATGTAAATATATATATTTATTGACTTACCGCTAGTTCTGCAAGGGGGATATTGCTATGCTCAGCTACACATAGGAGGACCTCGGTGGGACTGGATTTAATACTGCTTAAGTACTCAATATACTGGGTCATTTCTAGGAGTTCTGCGAGTCGGCGCCAATCATTTCCAAGAGGGGTCAGGGGGTCAAGTTTGATCTTGAGTTGATTTCTGACGTCATATGAAATGTAATGTCTAGAATTGTTGCTCTTACACATTTCCTCTAGAAATGCCACTGAATAACACTGGTTTGAATTTACAGACACATTTACCCTGTCATTAGTTCTATTTACCTCCACGCTTTCATGTTTTTGACTAGCGTTAATATTGATTATACATGTATTATCGACTATTCTTTTTGATTCCTCCGTTGCATGCACCACAATTTTTTCACCCTCATTTTCAAGGGTTTCCTGATATATGTTCAAGTGAAAATTCAGCTCACGAACTGAATATTGAGCTTTCTTTTTGAAGCACATGCTTATATGTGGACACTGCCCGTGCCAGATATGTAAGTAGGGAACACGTTCGTATTCGTCATTTTCTATACTTTCCCATTCGGGAGACAGATATCTGGAAAAAAAAAACCCTCAGTGAACAGATGACTACAAAACATCACATAAATAAGTCAGTCAAAACTTGATTAAAGTGATATAAAAGAAATAAGCCGCGATTAATTATTAAAAAAAACAAAATGTGCAAATCCTTTCCGTTTATGTCCGATTTCACTCTTTATTTAAAGTTCTAGAACGTCAGACAATGGCGCAACTTCTCGGGCCTTTCCGGCTAGCAGAAAAACAACACTCGGAGCTTCTCGGATGGCTTGTACCTAGCACACTTACCTCGGACGTCAAAGGTGTTCTACCTTCTTGCTGAATCAGTCATGTGATTTTGTTTGAATTTTATTCAAATGTTATACTTTTGAAATCCGAGTTACTTTGTTGACGCTCAACACTGTGTTCTTGCTTTCAAAGACTGCTAACATATGATTGTAATTAACATAAGGATTTACACAAATAAAGAAACCTTTTCGAGGAACTTTAGGCAGAGCAAAATATGAAATGAAGGATTAGGCAGTTTCCGGCGGAGAAATGTATCGACTTGATGCCTCCACCTATCACAACCGAGGTTTGAATGGAGCGAAGCGGAGTCAGCCGAGGATTGCCGATTGGAAAAAAACAACTTTTTTTCCGAGATGATGGGATTGAAACGTCAGATAGTTTCGAACCAGATTTTAAAAGAAAATCATAGAGATCATTATGAATGGGCATGGAAATAAGTAACACAGTGAGTTTATCAATATATCTATATAATGAAAGTAAATGACAATAACATATACAAATTATTGTCGATTAGTGGCCATATGTTATTTGTTTTCTAAATAGATAAAGTAAGAGTGATGCAGTTAATTTTTTCATATTTTTATGCCTCCGTAAACGAAGTCTCGGGGGTATATAGTTTTGGTCGTGTCCGTCCGTCTGTCCGCAAAAACTTTAACCTTGCCCATTACTTTTGATTTAGTGGGGCTATGACTTTCATATTTTACATGTGTATTCCTTGTGACATGACCTTTAAATTTCTTAGGGTACCACCAAATTTGACCTTTTGCCACTGACCTTGGAGTTTGACCCACTTTTACACAAAAATTCCAAACTTTTACTTTGGCCAAATCTTTTGAAGAGTAGACACCAGGACATTTATACTCCAAATATGTATTCTTTGTTCAAAGACCTTTCAATTGGATACCAACAACCTTGACCTTTTGACCTTGGAGATTTCCGTATTTCTGTAAAAACTTTTACCTTGGCTATAACTTTTGAACGGTAAGGGATAGGACTTTCATACTGCACATAAGTAATATTTATGAAAAGATCCTTCCTTGGATATTAAGAACTTTGACCCTTTTACCTTGGAATTTGACCTACTTTTTTAAAACGCAAACTTTGACCATAACTTTTATTGGGTAAGGGCTAGTGCTTTCGTATTTAAAATATTTAATTCTTGTGACAAGATATTTCATTTCATAGCAAGACTTTTGACATTGACCTTCGAGTTTCACCTACTTTTAAAAATTTTTAACCTTGGCCATAACTTCTGAACGGTTAGGGCTAGGGCTTCCATACTTTACATATGTATTCTATGTGGCAAGACCTTGCATTGGATACTTTGATCTTAACGTTTGACCCACTTTTTGAAATTTTTAACCTTGGCTATAATTTTTAAACAGTTAGGGTTAGGACTTCCATACTTCACATATTTATTCTTTGTGGCAAGACCTTTCATTGGATACTAATGACTTTGACCTTGGAGATTTCCGTACTTATGAATAAACTCTAACCTTGACCATAACTTTTGAACGGTAAGGGTTAGGGCTTTCATACTTCACAAATGTAATCCTTGTGAGAGGACCCTTCATTGGATATTAAGAACTTAGACTTTGACGTTGGAGTTTGATCTTTCGAACAGGTGGTAATAGGGCTTTCGTATTTTACATTTGTATTTCCAGTGAGAAGACCCTACTTCGGGTACCAATATATTAAAATTGCAACTAGTAATTACTAATACTTACTTCAGTGTCACTCTTACGTCCAAGATGTCTTCTACCTGACCGTAGAATAGAAACGCCTTCTCTGGACACAATAGTTCGTGTTGAAACTGTGCTTCATTTTGAATCGCCCATTGTAGAGCACAAGGAGTTTTATTAAGAAAGTAAACCCTGACCTAAATAAAACAAAAGTTATTTCAAATTAATAAAAGCGAAAATAATTGAATTTTTTTTTAGGTCACCTGAGTAAACTCAGGTGACCTATTGCTATCCGTTTTCGTCGTGCGTCGTACGTCAACATTTGAACATTTTCAGCTTCTCTGAAAGAACTCAACCAATTTTTGCATCAAGCATCTATGGGTGAAGGGGAACAAAAATTATGAATTTCATGGTCCCTGCCCACCGGGGCCTGAGGGATTTCCAAAACCACTAAAATTAATGCAATTTTTAAAATCTTCTTTACTCCTGGACATCAAGCAGTCAAACTGTTTACATGAGTTAATCAGCATTGAGTTGTCTACCAAAATTTTGTAATTCATGGCCCCGGGGTCAGGGGTTCTAGTGCTAGGGCTAGGCTCAATCATTTTATAGTGAAAATGCTTTTTTTTTTCGAAAATCTTCCCTGCTCCAGGGTATTAAGTAAACTAACCAACTACATAGTTATGTTGAATAAAGCTGCCTCTTCTAAAATTGTGAATTTCATGGCCCCAGATTCAGAGGTTCTGAGGTGCTAAGTGGGGCTATATAGATTATGTAGTGAAAATGCATTATTTCTTTGAAAATCTTCTTCTCTGCTCCTGGGTTTTTAATAAACAAACCAAGTACATAGTTATGTTGAATAATACTACCCCTTCTAGAATTATGAATTTCATAGCCCCTGGGTCAGGGATTATGGTGTTAGGGCGGGCTTTATTAATTATATAGTGAAAATGCATAAATTCTTTGAAAATTTTCTTCTCTGCTAATGGGCATTAAACCAGTAAATTATGTACATAGTTATGATGAGGAAGGTTGCCTCTTCCAAAATTGTGAATTTCAGGGCCCCTGGATGGGGGTTCTGTGGTTAGGATGGGCCTCTATTGATTATGTAGTGAAAATACATCAAATCTTCTTCTCTGCTCCTAGATATTAAATAAACTAACGAAGTACATAGTTATGTTGAATAAGGCTGCTTCTTCCAAACTGCTAGGGATTCTCAGGTCTCAGAGCGGGGCTCAATTGATTATATAATGAAAGTACATTAATTCTTTCAAAATCGTCTCTGCTCCTAGGTATTTGACCAGTGAATTATGTTAATAATTATGTTGAGTAATGCTGCTCCTTCCAAAATTATGAATTTCATGTCCCCTCAGTCAGGGGTTCAGATGTTAGGGCGGGGCTCAATTAATTATATCGTTAAAATGCAGAAGTTCTTTGAAAATATTTTCCTTTGTTTCTGGGTAATATACAATTGCAAATGATCTACATATATCTGCTCTATGGTATTCATCAACCATTTATTATGAAATAAAATTTATGATTAAATTTTCAGAATTTTGAAATATGTGCCCCACGGTCAATGGTTCCTGTGGGTAGGAGTGCACAACTGATTATAAAGTGGAAATGCATTTTCTCTTTGTTACTCTGATCTATCTCAAGGTACTGAGTAACCAAAGTAAGCAAGCTAAGTGTATAGTTATGAGAAGCAATGCTGCCTCTTTAAAAATTGTAAATTTCATGACCTTTCGTTTAAAACATGAGGCGATTCAATTGTTGGAAAGTGATACTCGGGTGACCTAAAAGGCCCGTGGGCCTCTTGTTATATAAATATTTTTATAAAGGAGGACAACAAAGCACACAGAAAAAAAACGTTCTGATGATTTTCTTATATCCATGTATTGAACACAGTTCATTATTATAAATAAAGAAAAAAGATAACTCTATTTGAAAACAAAATTTTGTTTCAAACTAACGTTTTTTTTTGTTTTTCACACTGCAGAAATTGTTGCGAACAAAGCCTTAATTCTTTAGACGCGAAATAACTTCAGATACGATATAACATATTTTTTGGACGCAGTACCTGGTAAGAGAATCAAACTCGAGACATTCAGGTATCATGTGACTAATTCAAAGCATTTACTTGAGATAATCACTTGCATTGAGCAAGTAAACTTTAAAAAAAATGGATTTAACAGGATGTATTTGTGAAACTCGAATGCCCCGTTTGGCAAGTTATGGTGAGGGTTGAATTTCTCAAATACATGTCAAACTCAGACGATCATGGTCTTAAGGTCAAAGGTGTTGGTATCCAAAGGAAGTACAAGGAATACATCTGTGAAATATGAAAGCCCTGGTTCTAACTGTTCAATAGTTATGACTAAGGTTAAAATTTTGAAAAAGTGGGTCAAACTCTTAGGTCGAGTTCGAAAATATTTATACCAGATGAAAGGTCTTGTCACAGTAAATACATATGTGAAGTATGAATTAGTCCTACATGTAGCTCCAACTCTTCAAAAGTTGTGGCAAATGTTAAAAGTCGGTCAAACTTCAAGGTCGAGAGGTCAACTCTGGTTGTACCCAAAGAAAGATCTTGTCACAAGGAATACACCTTTTTGAAATTTGAATTTGAAAGCCATATCCCCGCCCACTCCATTGTTATGATCTTGGTAAATGTTGACAACAGACAACTAGACAGACAGGACAAAAACAATATACACACGCGGGACCTTTCGATCCAGGGGCTTAAAAAAGTTTGAAAGAATAGATGAACTGATCACATTTAGAAAAGATCAAAAGTTTCAGTACAGATAACTAAATAACAGGATATCAAAAATAAGCCTATCAAGAAAAAGTGGTACCTCATGATGGTCGATGCGTTTTTCCAGAGGGTTAGAAAAAGCTGCAATTTGTAGCCACTTTGCCATTTTTAAATTCCTCAGTGGCCTTTGAATGCACGTGTATAATGTAAAAGTATTGATTTTTAGTCTGCATTCATCTGAAGAAAGACTACACTTATCATCTTGATTTTCTTGACTGTACATTTCAATCCACGATTTGTCGTCATAAAGGTCAGTTTCACTACGCATGACAACGATATGACGTGGATCGTAAGCACAGTGACGAAAACGTAGTTCACAGGGTTTCCGCAGTTTAAGTCCATGTGGCCCTACAAATACCACCGGGCTGACAAGAGACTCCGTTTCTGTCATATAAGGATTATCACCTAGATCCCAGTTCAGAACAAGACACACGAGTGTTTCTTCTCCGATTGGAATCGCATTTGGGGGTATATAAAGGGATATACCCATATCATCGAGCATCAAGCAATCTCCACTCGACGTAACATTATGGGCCACTGATACAATAAGTTTTCCTCCTACAGTTTTCATTTTGCTTCGTTCTGAAACGGTATACATGTCATTGCTGTAATAGAAAGGCTTGGTGAAGCGGTTCGATGTTTCACCACTTTCCGCACAAGAAGAAGACGACGTACCTAAATCGTTCAAAGTTTGACTTCGAATGTCATGGTTTAAATGTTCTTCTGGTTCTGCAAAGGAATTGATAAACATTGGTGAGACATTCTCGTTTACTGTTGGTAAAACGTCTGCTGGTACCGGACTAGGATGGAGTACAGGAGACTGGTATGTCCGAAGTGAAGGAAGGACCCCATTTTCAGCAGTACTTCGGCAGTGAACACTCTGTTCTACATGATTATCCCTTCTCCTGTGCGATATTGGAAATTCACCGCGGTAAGAACTTTCATACTGCATACAGTCATGGCAGTGGTGTCGATGAGAGACGCATGGTCCATTTTCCCGCCTACTACGCTGACGGCGGGAGACATATCGCCACATAAGAAAGAAAATACAACAGGCTACTATAGAGGTTGTGACACTTGCCCAAATGATGTATTTTGAGCATTCTTCGTCCTTCATTTCTCATATTCCTGTAAGAAAAAAAACTTTTTGAATTAAGGGATAATGGATATATAATTTATATATATTCTCAAAATATCTTTCAAATTTATAATGATTGCATAAGTTACATGCATCATATAATGTCATACTAGATTGAATACCCCGGGCCGATAGAATAAATCGTACCTCACCTTACGTTTTATTCTAGTATTCCTTATACAAACGTATTACATGTAATATATATGTGCATGTATCTGATTCGCACGCATCATACATGTTTTTGATTGATGTAACGAATGAAATGTATGGAGATAATGATTATTTTATTCGTTCACGATCATGACAAGGAGCAATCAGCGAGTTTGACTGGTCGACAGGGAATGCTCCCCCCCCCCCGGCACCTGATCCCACCTTTGATATTTTGGGGACCCGCGTTTGCTGCGCTCCAAAATTTGTATTGTTTAATGGACTTTTGAGCTTGAATACTGTTCGTTATCTCCATATATTTCTTCATTGCGTCTTAATAAGAGTCAAAAATTACCGATAGAGACGTTAAACAACATACGATCAATCAATATGTTTCATTATATTCCATATTTTTAAAATTATAAAATGATTTTAAAATAACTTTTTATGTTTATTTCAAATTATATTTATTATAAATTACCATTTACATATTTCATACCTACAAAAAACACATACATAAACATAATATTATACACATTCAAACATACGTAATAATGTTTTAACAGAGAGGAAAAGAGAAAGAAAAGAACGGCGAAAAGAGAGGAACAGAAAAGGAGAAGAAAAAAAATTAAGAGTACACTAGTACTACTTTTTTTTTAACTTTAGGGTAAGAAAGGTGGGGGGGGGGGGTAATGGGCAACATTTATCTCCACAATATTGTTTTCAGGGTCAGTGCGCTCAAAACAGAGGGGTTTTTATACATTGTATTTAGTCAAAAATATAAATTTTATTGATTGTAACTGTAATCAAGTTTTGCACTGTATGAACAATCTTATTCTTATGTTTGCCAAATAATAATATTGTTCTGTCAAAAACTACAAATATATTAAACTTTGGGGAAAAAAAACTTTTCAAAACTTTCCAACGCTCTTTTACTAAATGACATTCAACAAAAAAATTTTGAATTGACTCAATGTCAGTCTTGCAGAAAGTGCAAGCTGGAGAATCCGTTCTCTTAAAATTAAAAAGATATGAGTTTGAAATGACATGGTTTTTATTTAAATAAAATTTAATACATTTTTTAAATTATAAAGTGTCTTTTATATTTGACTGTTCCATTTGTTTTAAAAACTCGCCGAAATATGGCTGAAATATTGCCGACTCGGCGTTAACCAATAATCAATCAATCGTATACATAGAATTGTTTCATAAAACTTTATTTAATAGTTTGATGTTAAATTTCGTCGTTTTTGTCTTTTATTAATTTATTTTGTATATAATAGGTTAACTTTATTGTCATTTCAACCCCAGCAACATGCGTCCCCATGCATTCATCTTAAGTAGACTTATACTTCTGTACTTCTTTGCTGTATGGGAAAAATAGAATTATTAGGGGACATATATTGCTAGGAAAATACCGGAGTTTAAAGGTACTTGGACACAGATTTGAAGTTCATTTTTTCTCTATAATATTACGACTTATATATTTTAATAGCATTTTATACAAAAATTAATTAAAAATCTTATTTCATTTAAAAGTTATTAAAAGTTTTAATTTTTTGGCGGGTTTGATTGACACATCCTTGCACATTCACAAATTTTAACTTTATTCTTAATCCTTAGGAAAAGTGGCAATCTTGTCGTGTATTAATGAAAAATATTAATACTATAATCCAGAAAAGTCAGAGTGGACACGTTCGAAAGCAAAACAAACACACAATATATTGTCAGTCCGTGCAGTTGTGGCAAGCAGACTGTGACGATTGAACGCACCCGGTGAATCGTAAACACCAAACAATAACAGGCTCTTGCCTTGTTTACAAAAACTGTGTACATAACACGAGTGTGCTTGATTTGCAAAACTCTGTACACAACGGGATGGCGATACTTGTGGAGTTTTGCTTTCTAACATTTGTACTCTGAATAAAATTATTTTTCTGGATTTCAGTTTAAATATTTATCATTAATACACAACAAGATTGCCACTTTTCCTAAGGATTAAGAGTAAAGTTGAAATTTGTGAAAGTGCAAGGATGTGTCAATCAAACCCACCAAAAAATTTAAAGTTTTAACTTTTAAATGAAATAAGATTTTTAATTAATTTGTGTTTGAAATGCTATTAAAATATACTCGTAATTCGTGATATTATACAGAAAATATGAACTTCAAATCTGTGTCCAAGTACCTTTAAAGACATTGACTCATATAAAGATTTTTTTAAAAAAAAAAGTCTCCGTTCCTTGTCCAACAGAAAATGTGTTATAGTTAAATTCGTTTATACCATCGTCTTCCACCTTCCTCAAATAATTTATTTTCTCCACGAATGAGTCTACTCTGCTCTGTTTTTTGCAAATATTAAAACAAAATGTTTGTTGTAAATGAGCATTTATTGTAATGCCAAACAAGCTAATTCAGAGAATTTGTGTCCCCCGCTTAGGGAAAAAGTCGGCTCCCCCTGACTGAATTTGTACAATTATTAAATGTATACATGTATACTGAAGGAAATAAAATACATGTATGTCAATATGCATATAAAGATTTGATTGCTTATTCTTTATTATGTGTATAGAAGATTTTTTTATATGGAATATTTATCACACTGTAATGATGATTTTATAACCTCATAAATTTTTCATTTCACATGCTGAATACTATCATTTAGTAAAAAAAAAAAGTATTTAAAAAAAAAAAAAAAAAGAAAGGCTCGGCCGAGATTCGATCCCGGGACCTCTCACATTAGAAGCGAGAGACATAACCACTTGACCACGGAGTCGCTTTTCTTAGAGTGAAGTATATGCAGAACTCAAGTCACATACATGTATATATTCATGTTTTCATGTTCGGTATTCTCAAAATTTTACACAATCCATGGTGTTTGATTTATTTAGCCTTTATTAAACAGTTATAATAGATGTAATAAGAACATAAAGTCCGCCGAGAACCTGTTTTATACGCAATAACTCTCCTCATGCCCCTGCGCTAAAAATAGCGACATGTAATACTATAAATACTAATAAAACAAACGGGGCGGGGCACTTTGAGAGGGGCGAGAGACGTCCTAGGGAGTTTTGGTATAAAATTACATTGCATAAGCTCAAAATCTTCTTGAAATATCGCCCGGAAATGATAGTGTTACACACAGACAGAATGTATAAATTTACGACCTTGAACTTTGACCTTTTGACCTCAAAATCAATAGGGGTCTTCTTTAGGCCACAGGGAGTTGTTATGTAAAATTTCATTGCGATAGCTCAAATGGTTCTAGAGATATCGTGTGGAAACGAAAGTGTTTTAACAGACAGAATTTGCTTATTTATGACCTTGACCTTTGACCTTTTGACCTCAAAATCAATAGGGGTCTTCTTTAGTCCATAGGGAGTTGCTATGCTAAATTTCATTGCAAAAGCTCAAAGGGTTCTCGAGATATCGTGTGGAAACGAAAGCGTTACAGACAGACAGAAAGACGGACGGACGGACGGACGGACGGACAGACGGACGGACGGACGGACGGACGGACAAACCCAAATTAATATCCCCCACTTTTCAAGCGGGGGACAACAAATTAACCAAATATGTACAAAAGTTACATATGACCATATTTGAATATATCCTTTATAAGGATATTAATATACATAAGGAAAAAATACAAATATGACTAGAAGAATTTGCAAAAAAGAAGTTTATTCCTTGTGATTTATTTTTATCTATAAGAAGAACGTTTTATTATTATTAAGCAACACATAAACTTACTATTCGATTTCTCTCTCACTGGTCTGTTGGCGAAGAAAGTTAACCTGTATGCCGAAATACCTGTTATAAGGGCATGGCTTTGTTTACAGTCTGGGTTTAATTCATGGGGTTTACTCAGGGTCAAAAATGATGTCTTTTATCAAGCAAAGCACTGATGACCTATATGTTGATTGCAGTTCGATTGCGTCGGTTATCAAGTGCTCCGGTTTTGTTTGAGTGTAAGCTGTTTTGAGGGTATATATATTTTTTCCAACTTTTGATAACAATCAATGAGAAATTAAACCACTATGAAAATGATTGCAATTTTAGCTGCTAGAAAAAAGGTCTAAGCTTTACAGAATATTCGTTACAATTTTAATAATTGGGAGATACATGTACTACAAGATGTGTAAAACCACAGTTGTTTGATAAAAATAAATAGTTTCTATTCATGATTTTGTTATTTGAAATCGGACTTTGCTTAGTCTTAATACCTGGAAAACGCTAAATAAGAATGAATGAGAGAATATTTGGTCTCATAATTGATTGGATAAAAAAATTTGCAGGAAAAACTTCGAAGGCTTGATTTATGTTTTAGATATTTCAATGCAAAAAAAAGACATATTAAACAATCGTAGCGCCAAAAGATCCCCATTTTTCCTCATTCTTTTTAAATTGAGCGATTCGAGTAGACACTCACAAATATGCTTGACAAAAATTCTTAAAACTTTTGACACCAGGATCAAACTTCCTTCGGGAATTTTCAAAACACAGACTGCAATTGTGTCCTTGGAATTTGAGATTTTTCTTCTGCATTTGCTTATAATGGACCTTAAAAGAAGATATTTTGAGTTTTATTATGTTTGCATAATCTATATTTCATTAAGAATTGTTTGTATTTTGAAGTTTTAACTTGATAATAGACAACGGAGGGTACGTATGAATTTTATATTAACAAGTCTAATGTATAAACAAACTGCATAATTTACCAATGAATTGGTAGCAGTTAAATTCAAATTTGTCATTTCCTTTTAAACAGAAAAGATTGTGTTTGCCAGCCTTAGTTTAACAATAACCATGCATTTTCTGATAAGAGACTCATGACTTTCTTTATTTATTTGGCCAGTAGTAACAGAGAATTCTTGTTTTAAAATTATTACAGTACCCCTCCACAACACATTTTATGTGTTAATATCAGTCCTAATCTAGTTCATAGCCTCCATGGAGAACAGGTCTCCAAAAGAAATTCAAGAGTTATGCTATTCATACAAAAACCACTTACCAGTTTATCACTGAGAACATTGTTGAAGCTTAAGGATATCCGATCCTCAGTTAGGAAGGATAACTCCAAAAATTAATATTTAATTTGAAATGCATCAGAATGAAGCTTGAAAATGAAATTTTTTCATGCAACAATTTTCATTTTATTCATCTTTATAAGATCCAAGGTTTTTTAAAGTCCTAGAAAAGGTCTTATAAAAGTGCATATTTGTACCCTATAAAAGAAAGAAAAATCAATACAGTTTTAGAGAAATAAGATTTTTTTAATCCAACCTGAGATACCAATGTTTATTGGCATGATATGAAATATGAAGTGATTTGTGGTGTCTTGCAATGATAGCAAAAGCCTCTTACACTACTGTATGTGTTATAGAATACATGATGGAAATAGAAGACAAAAAGTACAAAATAAGTATAAAAATCATGACAATTTCTCTGAATGCATGGATACCTATCGTTTTTTAACTTAAAATATATTTGTTGATCAATTTCCAGTTAGAAAATGCATTGCTGATATTCCAATTCGCTTTTTCTGCAAAAATATTGGAGATTTGATATTTTCCCCTATATAATATGATTAACTTTAATCTTTAACTTGAAAGAAATACTGTGGATAAATTTACATAAATTTATGGATTCAGAGATACATATACTTTTATGAGTAATTTTGATTTCTTAACTGCTAATTTTATAAACCTGAGGAACGGACTACCTTAAGAGCGTTACATGCATTTTACTTTTTCTGCAATATGTACTCTATGTCGTAAAATAAATTAATTATTAAGGACATACGCAACTTAGTTTGAACTTTTTTGTCTTTTTTCATGGAATTGGAGAGTTCCAATTTTTGAAGGAACTGTGTTCTATATTTTTTATTTTCTTTGTATATGGTGTTGACATTTCTTCTAAAGCAATTTTTGATCAAACAAACATCTATAATATATGTTTAGTATTTTTTATGTATTTTTCTTGAATTATCAAAGAATTTTATTCAATTAATATTTTTAAAAAACTGGTAATCCATGTCGATTTTTTTTGTCTATGTACATCTGATGACACTATATATATTAATGTTATAATTTAGGTATATTTTGAAAAACGATCAGTAGGTAAGGTACGTTGCGTATATAAGTTCTTAAGTATATCTTGGGCATTTTGTAAAGGAAGGCTGGGTCCAATTTTGGAAGTTGTTAAACAGTGAAATGTACACGTACATATGTGTTCAAAGCATGATGCCTAAAGAGCCATTCTGCGTGTTTTTTTTAACGTTTTACAAGGGTTGGATCCCGCATGTTCTCCTCTAAAGAAATTGTTACTAAGGCAATTGATCTCAAATTAGGAGAATTAACTCATCACAATAAAAAGCTAACCAACATTTTATTGCATCAAATAGGAGATATGGTCAAATTTCTGTTGGGAATTAAGCTAGTCTGCGCTGTTGCTAATTTGAAATAAAAGATGTGTTTGTGAAACGCTGATGCCTCCGTATGGCAGCTTATGGCGAGGGTTGAATTCTCTCAAATGCAGGTCAAAATCTAACGGTCAAGCTCAAGAATATTTATAACAGCTGAAAGGTCTTGTCACAATTAATACACATGTGATGTATGAAAGCAGTAGCTACTATTGTTCAAAAATAATGGCCCAGATTAAAATGTGGCATTTTTTGAAAAAGTAGGTCAAACTCTAGTCAAGGTCAAGAGGTCAAATTTGGTGATACCCAAAGAAAGGTTTTGTCACAAGAAATACACCTGTTAAATATGAAACCATAGCCACACCCACTCGATAGTTATGGGCTAGGTTAAAGTTTGACAATAGACAGACAGAAAAAGATAGACAGAAAGACAGTAAAAACAATATACCCCCGGGATCTTTCGATTCGGGGGCATAAAAAACATGCTGTTTATAGGTTTAGTCGTTTTCTATTAAAATTTCTTTCAAATTAAACATTAACAGAGTGTAAATTCAATTAAAAATAAACGTATTTTTATGCGCCTGGATCGATAGATCGGGGGTGCACATTGTTTTTGTCCTATTTGTTTGTTTTTCTATCTGTTGTCAACTTTGACCTTCTCATAACTTTTGAACAGTGATAGACTTCATATTTGATATGCTTACTCCATTAAGTCCTCTCAGATGACACCAAGGTCAATGACCTTGTGACCCTGATCTACATGTATATGCTAGAATATCTTTTTTGAACTCTGTTGCCACCCGGCGCATTGTGATTCACAACCACATCTAGATCTTGTTTAAGGACAGATGATACAAACAAAACATGGATGCCTGGATCGGTATATATTTTTTTGGCTTAATTTCATTGCAAATGAGGCAAATAACAATTGTCTAGAATATAAACAAATTGTAAACCTTCTGTGATGCTCAAAAGTATGTCCCTCTGAAAAAATCCTTATTCATTTTACTTATTTAAACATGACCCAAGTTGCTATTATCATGTTTTAAATATCTTTTCTCTTTAAGCTTTTGTAAATCTTACAAATAGACTGAGGATAATCTGAAAGTTTAAGATGATCCTTAAGATTGAAATATACATTTGCTGTCAAGGTAGACGAAGAATGTGCCAGTTTATATCGTTCAGGGAGTGTCAGCGATGTTGATTATATATTTACCGCTCTTATTCCATATCGGAGAATGTTCTTAATCAAATATAAGATTGTCGTATTACATTGTCTCCTGTTTTAAGTTTTGATTTTTAGTAAGAGTTTTAACGAAACTGAAAAAAAGAGTCTACAGATTCGAATTCAAGATAAGCAGTCGAGGAACGTGTTACATGTATTTCAATATTTTGGGTAACTGTTTCGTGTTAATCAGAGACATTTGTTTCAAGCGACACTTAAATTCAACTATTACGTAAAATTCCAATGATAATCTGTATTTAGTAATCAAGACATTATAAAGTTTTTTTTTCTACAAAAATGGATTTAAATCTGATTTGGGTTTTTCCCACTAAGAAAAAGACATAGAATTATTTAAAGCATGTAAGCGTTTATTATTGTCATCTCCCTCGGGAGATGACACATTAAGATTGTATGCCGGAAGTGAAGTCCTAGTGTAAGCCTCCATTAATTCTTCGGGAATCCTCGATGTTTTACAATATCTCAAGTGAGAATCTACACAAGGAGTTCCAAGTAGCCTGTAAACTGGTTTTCTTTTAGAAGAACTAGCTTAGAAGTGTGATATCTACTTTCGGTTTAGGCCTATTTGAAAGCCAAGGAAAATTTAGAAAAGCAGTACGATGCTTATTGTCATCTCTCACGATGATGACATTAAGTTTGATTTCCTGATGTGATTTCCTGATGTGAAGTCCCAGTGTAAGCAGCTATTTTTCAGTCTGCAATCCTCGGCTGACTCCACTACGCTACATTCCAAAAGTTCGAGGCCACCCGAAAATCACCGACTGCTCAGTTTGACGCGATGATGCGATTTTCTAAATATAGAGATGTAAACAACGAGCGATCTGCCTTATTATTGATAAAGAAAACAAGCTGCAAAGAAATCATACAGAGACCAACACACACAATCGCCTGAATAATGGGGTTTTTCAAAATATACACTGTATGTTCTTATATGTAAAGTCTTCTTGGCTATTACCTAAATGATGACCAGAACTCGATAGAATCTTCTAACTTGGTCAGCGCGTGTGTAAAGATCCTCTGCAGCCGAGGCGTGGATCCAAGAATTCACAGAAAAACAACATCAAATAAAAACATTCACATAAGTAATCGCATTACTGACTAATAGGAATTGATGGTGAAAACTTCACTATTTTGGTACATTAGTCATTATATAACGCGGCACCGTCATTTTTTTAAAAAAAGGTAATACAAGTCTGATTATAGAATCAAATGCATTGAGAAATTAAAAGCACAACTTATACATGTTATAAGCGGATACATTAATGTCTATTAAAAAAAACTACAGACATTGAATGAAAGATCACAAAGAATTATTATGAGTATTTTCTTGCATGTATTATCTATTCTTTTTAAGGATTTATCATGATTAAAGAACTTGCAATCATTTTCTTTATGCAGTTTTAATTGCATAAATGTCAAAAACATCTTTAATTCACTCCTCCAATATTACTGAAATGAAGACCAAATTATAATACACAATAGGTTTTATGTTTAGTATGCAGATAAAGTTTACTAAAACACAAAAAAATATACGCACTGCACGGCCACTAATGGCACAATACTGTATATTCCGAAGACAGCCGTAAGTTCAGGGTTGGCAAATGAGAACTTTTCTCTGATAATTTGTAAATGCTTGATTTTAGCTGATAGCATTTAAATGTTATTACTTACTTATGCTTAAAAGCATGTGAACGTTGGGTAGGGGCCCAAAGCCACACAAAAAATGATTTAATTAAATATTATGTATATTTTGGACAAAAAAACTGTGAGTCTGGGCACCCTCTAAATCCACCAGTGCTGTTAAAAGTCGATTTTGAATAGTTAACTTTTTGATGTAAGTTTAGTTCATCTCCCCCTTTAAAACCAAAGGGGTTTGACGACCATATCACTTTAAGGAATGGGAATTTAGTTAACATGAAATCTTTGGGAAGGTTTGGAGTTGATTAAGTTAGCGCTTCTGTCCACTGTCAGAGTACATAGAGTAAGGAGCTGCGAAATACATGCAATATGTAACGTTAAAAGGAAGGCTAAGATTTTACCCGAGTAATTCTTGTGATTTTTTTTATACAAATTTTACAAATACTGCGTTACTGGGCAAAACTGCACAAAAAATCTTCCATTTGACAAATTTATAAAGGGATAATGGGCACTTTTGTCATAAAGAGTTATCTCTATCATGGATTTAGCTTACTTTGTGAAAGTGCTAGGATATATGTCAATGAAACTTGTCTCAAAGTTTGTAGTTTTGATAATTTACAGATAAAAGAGACTTTGAAACATTATTTTAGTATATTTCATGCAGTGTAAAATGCTATAGCAACATATAAATCGTGATATTATTTAAACAATTTTAGAAAATCAGATCTACAAATCTGTGTACCAGCTCTTTTAACTTTTTATTGCTGTAATTGTTCAATGCCAGCCCCTCCCTTATCCACACTTTTTGTTCGAGTATAGTCATGTACTAAACAAAATGAATTTGTTTTTCGAAAAAAAAGAATCAAAATATTCCCTTCTCATCCACAGCATAAGATTTTGATCACTGTCCTTTGTCCTAATCTAAAATTGTTCAGGTAAGCTGCCACCCCCCTTCCCCAGAAGAATAGAAAAATCTGTAATAGTTGAGAAAATATTACACTTTACTGTTTATTCTGTGACATTAATGAAGCCAAAGAGATGACATTTCAGGCTTTCTGGAAAGCCAAACTTGTCCATATAGATATTGCACGTAAAGTAACACCATTCTTCATTGCAAACAAACTTGAGACATCATTTAAAATAACCCCAGTCGCCTGTTGAGATTAAAGAATAATCAATTTCAAAATAGAGAAAAACGGCAACATGTTTAAAGATAAAGAAAACATTGATCAAAGTCATGTATATTCAAAGTTCTTTATGTAGTTTTTATTGAAAGCAGTCATATATATTCGTCCATATAAAAATTGTCAATATATATAATCATAATTTCATGAAACTTAAACGAGATTGTTTTGAACTAACAAAATTTAAAGTAACAGACAGACAGGTGTTTAGACATACTTATTCTAACGGAATGTATTTCGGCCTCGGAAACATCAAGCTAAGCAAAAAAGATTTTTTTTAATTTACATGTAATTTGCGATCAAATCCTGGTGACACAAACTTAGACACATTTATATGACTTTCACATATATATATTTTTTATATTTTATATGACAACATTCTCTTTTTTTTTTTAACCTGAGACAACAACATGTATGTGTTTTGATCCCATGCCCATATTAGAGAAGAAACGTAGGTCAAAAATATAGTTTTGCACGTGATTGAATTGTGGAAATATTGTACAAGCATAATTTGTTGAAATTTTAATCTTACATTTGAAGTGTCTATGATATTCTGTTTTCTGTCAATTAATTTTTTATTGATTAGATTTTAATTTTGACTAAAGTCAAGCCTAAGTTGATGAACAAAGAAGTGTCGGGTCTCGCGAAAACAGAACAAATAAAAAAAAAAAAAACAAACAAACAATTATTTACATTAAAGAAAATGACCCGAACGTTTATTATTTACCTTCCTGTTTTCTCTTAATAAACAGTGACGGATCCGAAATTTTGAAAAGGGGGAGCCAGACCAGTTTGAGGTCAGGGTTGGGATCCACAGCCACACCAAAAAAACCCATTGATTTATTAAATGTTGTGTATTTTTTTGGTCACAAAAGGGGGGCGGGCCCCCTGCCCCCCCCCCCTTAATCCGCCAGTGATAAAAGGACCAAAAGAAAATGAAACTCTCTCTTAATAAAAAGTAATATCGATTTTTATAAACAAGCATGAACCGTAAGGTGATATTACGTGTACAAATCTTTTTTTTTAAATAATGTAACAATCAAATTATGTAAACATAAATCAATTCCTACCTTAGAGTTTCTATCCGTTTGCACCTAAACATTTCATTTTTGAACATGAATGAACAACTACCTCAGATATTGTCCAATAGTAATTTTACTTCCGGGCTTTTATCAAAAGTCTATTTTTAACCTTCTTACCTGGTACCGTCAAGTGATAAACCAGCCAAAGAAAGGCTGGAATTCCCCACTGTCGGTCTTGTATTACAAAAAAGTAACTCAGGGGATAAAAGAGATATCTTTAATAATATAAATTGCAAAAATTTAATTTTTATATTAAAAAAAAAAATAACCACACACATATTGATAGCTATAATGTTAGGAACAACGACGCTCATCTACCGCGTACTTTTAAAATGTAAAAACAAAAGATACTCGATCTCCTTCCCTTATGTCAAGAATGAATATTTGAGTAGAATGTACTGATAAAATATGTTTCACACAAGCAGTTAACACAGTCCTTCCTGAAAACAAAAGAATACATTGATTCACGAAAAGTCGTATTTTTAGAACTAAAGTACATGTATACATTTTAATTATCGATTTTTTACAGATCGCTAAAAAAAGAACCGTAAGAAATAATGTTTACAATAAGTTTATCCAATGCATGTTTTGCTAGATATCTTAGATGCTAAATTACAAATATGTCACGCAATTAGTATTTTCATTGTGATGTATTGGAAAATGGCACCATATCTGTCAGAATTTTATAATTAGATACAGATAATGATAAAATATTCCCAAAATAATTTCATGCATATTAATATTTTTATTATGATCGAGGGAATGCAAAATGTAATCCTAAAAAAGAAAAGCGCAAGAAGCAGTCATTTACATGTGCACATGGTTGTATTTACTCAAAGATAAGAACAGCTCAGCATAGAAAGATATTTTTTTTGCACACTCTTTGGGAGAATTTCTCCACTTTCCAACTTTGGTAAATCATCTACCTTTTATCCCCTAATTTCAGACATATTCTTAAACCAATTTATATATATTTTTCTCCTGTCAACTCTTTATAGTCGCCTCTAGCAGGCGATAAATGGCTTGATTTGAATTGTCTGATGGATATAGCAGAAAATTCTAATTTTTGCGAGTTTATCGCTTGTAGAGACGACTATACAGGGTTGGGAGGTGTCTGAAATATACAGATTTATGAAAAATTTGTCTAGAATTATGGAGGGAAAGGTAGATGATTTACCAATGTAAATGGGAAGTGGAGAAGTTCTTCCAAACAGTGCGTAAAAAATCTTGCGCCCCAAATTGCACATTTTTAGCTCTACTGGTCAGAGACCAGAAGAGCTTATGCGTTGGTAATGCGTCCGTCGTCCGTCCGTCTGTCTGTCTGTCTGTCTGTCTGTCTGTCCGTCTGTCTGTCTGTAAACAATTTTTCAAAATGCTACTCCTCCTACAATTTTGGTCTGATTTCAATATAACTTGGCACACAAGTAGACTACACTAAGATACATAATTCTGTGTATCAGTTTTTTATTTCAATGAACGGTGTTGCCGTGGTTACTAAAAATAGAAATTTCCATGAAATTCTTTCAAAATGCTACTCTTCCTACAGTTTTGGTCTAATTTCAATATTACTTGGCACACAAGTAGACTACACTAAGATACATAATTCTGTGTATCAGTTTTTGATTTAGATGAACGGTGTTGCCAGGTTACTAAAAATAGAAATTTCTGTGAAATTCTTTCAAAATGCTACTCCTCCTACAGTTTTGGTCTGATTTCAATATAACTTGGCACACAAGTAGACTACACTAAGATACATAATTCTGTGTATCGGTTTTTGATTTCGATGAACGGTGTTGCCGTGGTTACTAAAAATAGAAATTTCTGTGAAATTCTTTCAAAATGCTACTTCTCCTACAGGTTTGGTCTGATTTCAATATAACTTGGCACACAAGTAGACTACACTAAGATACATAATTCTGTGTATCGGTTTTTGATTTCGATGAACGGTGTTGCCGTGGTTACTAAAAATAGAAATTTTTGTTAAATACTCTCAAAATGCTACTCCAAATAACAGTTTTAGTCTGGTTATAATATAATGTGGCATGCAAGTAGACTACACTAAGAACATAAAGAGACTTAATCAAGGATCATTATTCTATTTATTGCTGTTGAAAAGTTTCAATTTCCAACTGCTTAAGTACTTTTCTCTTCCTTTGCTATAAGTACAAACCAGTAGAGCTTCAGTCTCGACAGAGACTTCTGGTTTGCATTACGGGATCTGTAGCGTTATGGTCAAAGACTAATATATAAAACCATAACGCAACAGTTCTGCAGCTAGTTTTGCACAGGTTTTATCTTTTATAAAAAGCCCCAATTATACGCGAACCTACACCCAAGAGAAAGACCATCTATGGCCTTATTATGCCCCCTTCGAAAAAAGGAGGGCATTTTGCTTTGCTGCTGTCTGTAGGTCCACCAAGTTTCCGTTCATTTCTTCACAGCTATTGCGCATACTGAAATGAAATTTGGTATACAGATTTATCATAAGAATATCTAGGTCAAGTTTTGTTTTGGGTACGATCGTGCCATTTTTGGCAGACTTTTGTCCCCTTGACTTAGAAAATTTCCAATTATAATTATTACATTTATCATTTTCGTCACAGCAATCTTAACACTGTGTATCGTGAAAGGATTTGCTTTCCAGATATTAAAATGAAAATCGCCATCATTCATATTGGTTTTACAGATATTTCGGTAATAAACCAGTTTCAACATGCATGAAATTCGTCTTCACAATTCTTAACATGGACAATTTGAAAGCAGTTTTCAGCTAAGTTTAGCGAATTTATTTTTCTTTAAAAGTGAATTTCTTTGAGATGTAGGAAAAAAAACACGTGGGTCGACGTAGGAGTGTGGGATAGTGAAAGTCATCCGAGGCGGACAAGATTCACGGTCTAGGACGAAACTGTGTCGAGGTAAAAATTGCAGGTTTTTCGAATGACCTTAAAGACTCAAGAAAGACATTAATTTTTTTCAAAAACAAAACCTACAAAAATATCTTTGCATTTTTAAAAGTCAAACAAAGAATACAAAATGTAACATAAATCTTCAAATTATTAAAACAAACAAAAAAAAAAAGAAAAAAAAACGAAAAAAACAATGATAGGCGTAGGGATGAGTACAGCTAAAATATATGATGTTTTTTCCCCCCAAAAATATACTTTTTTATATATTAATTTTCTAATGTTTTAAATGAATATCCATACTTTTCTTAAAATATATAGTATGAGATATATTAAGTTTGATCTTGAATTTTATTATTCATGTTATTATATTCATTTAATAAAATATTTTGGATGATTCAGGTAATTATATTTATTTAATAATTTAAAAATGTTTTGGATGCTGTAATGCCGTTGCGTTACTGTTTTATTACATTTTTTAAAATACTGTAGACGTACTTTTTTCGCGGGGTCATAATTCCGCGGAATCTCAATTTCTGTTAAATCCGCGGGTAGAAAATTACGCGGGTTTTCTTGACTGTCACTATATGCCTTACATTTATACGAAGTACGCTTGGAGAAATTTCCGCGGATTTTTTGTGACCGCGTACATAGCGTAAATTAATACCATGCGGAAAAAATGTACTTCTACAGTACATGAATCATGATTGATTCTGGTTGTTATCAGTTATGAAATGAATTTATAATTAATAGCTAGCATGAAAAAAGTCTGTTCAAACATTAGACAAATACCATGCTCATCACAACCTAAGAAGTTGTCATTAAAGATCAGAAAAAGTACAAGTGGTTCAAAGACATATTGCATCTTTTTTGGTTTTGCCTGAAATAACTGATGAATTGGTGATAGAAGCAAATGCAGTAAAAGTGAAGAGAATGAAGAAAGCGAGAGGGATAATAGTGAAGATAGCAAAAGTGATGGTTATAGCTACTAATTTTACTCCTATTTCATTGACCACGCAAGTAGTTCCAGTAAAAAAATAGAGGGTTTTTTTTTATTATTTGGGGCGTTTATGGAGTGGAATGGGGTTATTTTTGGACATAAATAGAAAGGAGAGGGTCTGAAAAAAAGCATAAAAATTGATAATAAAGGGAAATTTTGCTTTTAAGCGCGTAGTAGGCAACATGTAAAGAGGCCCATATTTACCCTATCCTCGAAGATAAAGTGAAAAAAGCAGGGTAGGGGTTATTTGCGATGCCATAACAAGACTTGAAGACAATGAATGTTTCTGAGGGTTTGATAAATTTTTGGACTGAAATTGGTCTTACTCTGTGCCAAGTTTAAGGTAAGTTGAGCTGGTGTAATTTTTAAAATTATTTTTTATATTATAAAGGAATGTATAGCAAAGTAATTGGTAGTCTGTGTCCTGATGCAGGGGAGGGTGACTGATCATAGCTTGTATATTGTTTAACGCTGAGTCAGCAATATTTCAGCCATGTTTCGGCGGATGTTTGTTTATTGACCGGTTTTGAAAGGTTGTACTTTCCCTGGCGGCCCCAGCGAGCCTACTCTTTTTCGAAATCCAGAGAAACGATCTTTAACGTGCCAAAGGGGTTGTTATCCTTGACACAGGGTACTGTTTAATGTCCCTTCCGAAATATGTAAACTGTAAAGATAAAATGATCTAAATATTTCTCATAAAAAAAAACTCCAAAAATAATTTCTATTATTATAGTAAAAATCAGTTTCATGTTAATATTCCAGAATTGTTTGTACCTTAACATCTAAAAAAAAGTTCATATGTGTATATCGTTTTTTGCATTGCCAAAAAGTCTATCTCGAATAAGCGAAAAATCGGAACATTCCAAGAGTTTATGATTTTATATAATAGCTATCGGACAGTCGCAGGAGGATCGAGGAATGAGACTGAGGAAAGCGAAGGAGAAGAGTATAGAACTGAAGAAAACAAGAAGAGTACAAATGGTCAATTACATATTGCAAACTAGGAAGATCAGTAAAGTTACTATCTTGGTTATTGTTAATTCTTTACTGTATTAAGAGACATCAATTTATTTACAAAATGTTAAGTCCTTGGGGTACATAAGGTGATATTTAATATACATCAATGTTTATATCATTCCCTCAACCCTATAAATCTAGAATTTTGCTTCTTAATATTTTCCTTTTTTGTAATTTAGAAATAACTTAAAATGCAAAACTTTCAAATTGTACCCCACCAGCTCTGCTGAAATTCTTATGAGTTTTAAATATTTGGATTTTTTTTAGTTTTTAGGAAAATCATTATTGTTATAAAGCAAAGTTTAATTTTAGGTCACCTGAGTAAACTCACGTGTCCTATTGCTATCCTTTTTTGTCCGTCGTCGTGCGTCGTCCGTTAACATTTGAACATTTTCATCTTCTCTGCAACCGCTCAGTCAATTTCAACTTATTTTGGCACAAAGCATCTGTGGGGGAAGGGGAACAATAATTGATAAAATTTCAATGTCCCTGCCCCCTGGGGCCTGAGGGGTGAGGCCAAAACCACTAAAATTAATGCAATCTTTAACAATCTTCTTCTATACTCCTGGACACCAAGCAGTCAAACTGTTGGCATGATTGTAATCAGCATTAAGTCCTCTACTGAAATTGTGAAATTCATGGCCCCAGGATCAGTGGTTCTGCTGCTAGGGCGGGACTAAATAGATTACATAGTGAAAATGCATTATTTCTTTGAAAATCTTCTCTGCTCCTGGGCATTTAATGAACTAGTAACCAAGTACATGACTGTATATATTTATGTTGAATAAGACGGCTTCTTCCAAATTTGTGAATTTCATGGCCCCTGGGTCAGGGGTTCTGTAGTTAGGGAGGGGCTCTATTGATTATGTAGTGAAAATGCATTAATTCTTTGAAATTCTTCTTTTCTGCTCCTGGGCATTAAACAAACAAACTACATGTAAGTACATAGTTATAATGAGCGAGAATGGCTCAGAATGCCTCTTCCAAAATGTGTGAATTCTATAGCCCCTGTGTCAGGGGTTCTAGAGCGAGGGCGGGGATCTATTGGTTATTTAGTGAAAATGCATAAATTTTTTTTAAAGCTTCTCCTCTGCTCCTGGGTATTAAACCAATGAACTATGTACATAGTTTTAATGAGGAAGGATGCTTCTTTCCAATTTATGAATTTCATGGCCCCTGGGTCAGGCTCTGGTGTTAGGGCAGGGCTCTAATGATTATTAGCTCACCTGAGCCGAGAGCTCAAGTGAGCTTTTCTGATCAAAATTTGTCCGTTGTCTGTCGTCGTCGTCGTCGTAAACTTTTCACATTTTCATCTTCTCCTTAAGAAACACTGGGCCAATTTCAACCAAACTTGTCACAAAGTATCCTTAGGTGAAGGGGTTCAAGTTCAAATGACGGGCCTCGCCGTTTTCCAAGGGGAGATAATTATAATTAGTGAACAATTAATGACATTTAAAAAAAAATCTTCTCAATCATCATGTGGAATCATCCTCATGTAGTGTAGATTCAGGTTTGTTTAAATCATGACCCCCGGGGGTAGGGTGGGGCCACTAGATAGGAATATATAGGAAAAACCTTTAAAAATCTTCTTCTTAAGAACCACTGGGCCAGGAAAGATGAAAATCATGTGGAAGCATCATCAGGTAGACTAGTGTAGATTCAAATTTGTTCAAATCCTGACCCCCGGGGGTTAGGGTGGGGTCAAAATGGCCGATCAAAGTTTTAAGTAGGACTAGATAGGGAAATCTTTGAAATCTTTTTCTCAAGAATCATTGAGACAGGAAAGATGAAACTCATGTAAAAATCATCCCCAGGTAGTGTAGGTTCAATTTTGTTCAAATATGACCCCAGGGCTTAGCATGAGGTCGAAATGGCCGATCAAAGTTTTACATAGGACTAGATAGGGAATTCTTTTAAAATCTTCTTCTCAAGTACTTCAAAGCCATGATTAGAGATATTTGTAGATTCTAGTTTGTTCAAATCATAACCCCCAAGGATAGGGTGGGGCCACAATGGGGAATCCAAGTTTTACATTAAAATATATTTTTAAAATCTTCTTTTCAAGAATAGCAAAGCCATGATTAGTGATACTAGTATTTATATTGAAGCATTTTCAGGTTGTGTAGAATTAAATTTGTTCAAATCATAATCTCCAAGGGTAGGGTGGGGCCACAATGGTGGATCAAAGTTTTACATAGAAAAATAAAGGGGAAAATCCCAAGAACAGAAAAGCTATGTTTAGTCATATGGACATGTAAGCATCATCATGTATTGAAGATTTAAATGTTTTAATCAGGGCCCTTTGGGATAGGGAGGGAAACAATTGGGAATCAAATTCAAATCAATTTAAAGTAATATAGGAAGAAAATGTTTTTAAAAAATCTTTTTATCAAGAACAGCAAAGTCATATGCTGTATTAATATAAGGGCATTCTCAAGAAGTATTAAAATTCAAGTCCCCCCCCCCTCAGTAAATTTTCAGTTCTGGGTTCATATGCATAAAAATTCTTATTCTGCCAAGTATATTCTCAAGTGCCGATTTACCTTAAGCAGAGTGACGTTTTTTACTTAGTACGTCACTTTACGTTGTAAGTGGATTGCATGACGTTTCTTATTCTTACTTATATGTCTTAGAATATGCTTAAAGTTAAACAACCCCTCACCTTGTCTAAAGTTTTTAAGCATTTTGCTTACCACAGCAAAATGGCTGCAAGACAGCAAAGACAACGTCGTGTTTTTAAGCGGAGATTAGATCCCTTTACGGAATACAATGCTGTGGGACTTATCACACGCTACCGTTTTGATAGACAAGGAATTGAACATATCGGGACGCTGATTGACGATTTCGTTTCACCAGCAACAAGTCGAAATTGTAGCATACCAACTAATTTACAAGTCATGATAGCTCTTCGCTATTTCGCAACAGGAAAAATGCAGTTATGTAACGGGGATGACTTCGGAATTCACCAATCCACTGTGTCTAGAATTGTTCAAAGGGTCTCTACATTAACTCGACCACATATCATTCAAAGATATATAAAATTTCCTACCGACGCTCAGACAATTCACAGGCACCAGACAGACTTTCACGCAATCGCCAATTTTCCGGGAGTGCTTGGCGCTATCGACGGGACCCATGTTAGGATATTGCGTCCTACAGTTAATGAAGAAGAATTTGTTAACAGAAAAAACTTCCACAGTGTTAATGTGCAACTTGTCGTGGATGCACATTGTCATATACTGGACATAGTCGCCAAGTGGCCAGGGTCAACACATGACGCAAGAATTTTGCGAGAAAGTTGCATTAGCCAATTATTTCAAACACCCGGACTAATTCCTCTTAAATGTCACCTTCTCGGTGATAGTGGCTATCCGTGCAAAAACTGGATCCTGACTCCCTTCCTTAACCCTGCAACCCAACAGGAAAGAAGATACAATGGGTAAATATGTCTTATTTAATAATGATGTTATACTGCGAACTTTTTTCTCATTATTTTCTGCATCGACATATTTCAAGGTTGATATACAGTTAGTTACCGCATTATCGCCATTCGATAAAAAAGAAAACAACCAGAAATAGTATACTTTTTCAAGTAAGAACCTACCCTCCCCCTAATTATTGCATACATCTTCATTAATCAATTATTTCAGGCAACTAGCAACAGGGGGGGGGGGGCACTTTTTTTCCCAACATTACCGTTACTATAGAAAATGTCCATTGAAAAGATGGTTGCCCCCCCCCCCCCGTTTTCTAACACAGTATATTCATAGCAAGGAAATATAGGAAAACATTAGATATATATATAGGATTTTCGAGGTTTTTTTCCTTTGGCTGTCAACTTTTTTTAAGTAAAAAAAAATTCTCAGGTTGCCCCCCCCCCCTTTTCAAAAACGATGCTACGTGCCTGTATTTATTTATTTTTCATTCATAGATCACACAAGGTGACGAGGTGCATTGTTGAGAGAACCATAGGACAATGGAAAAGACGTTTTCATGTATTACATTCTGAGATAAGGTTGTGTCCAGAGAGGGCTTGCAAGATTATTATGGCCTGCGCAGTACTTCATAATTTAGCAAAATTGCTCAACACGCCAATCATTGACGAGGATGGAGAAAGTGACGAGGATTCTAATGAGGGCAGTGATGACGATGATGCTGACAACAACAACTGTGTCCCCGACAATCTGGATGGCAGAGCATACAGAAATCACATTACAATGAATCATTTCTAGGGAGGACATTTATTATTTTACCTTTATCGAATATAATTTATTTTCAGTATAAACATTAATAAAAAGTTTTATAAGTGTTTTTTATTGAAGTATTTCAATTGTTGCTTCAGAAGGGCATTCCTCAGACGGAGGTTCTCAACTTCGAGTTGAAGTTTCTCTCTAGCTAGGTTACATGTAGCTGTAGTTTCTCTTGGAGAATTTGGCGGCATTGGGAAGGCCGAGATACCCAGTGACACGTCTTCTTGGATAATGGGCTGACTCGTGCACGTTGAGAGCTGTGGGTCGAGCTGTTTAAAAAATAATTTTTAAAGAATTATACTCGTCATTTATGAGCATCAAATTATCGATTTACTATTCAAAAAAAAAAAAAAAATCAGCCAGAACAGTCAATATCGAGATTTAAAAAAAAAAACAGTAATAAAGTTGACTGACACTTAAGAAAGCCTTACCCTTGCAGTGAACTCGATGGAATGTCTTCCATGCCCCTGTTGAAATTGTTAAACGTCATCAAAGAGGAATCAAAGGCCCCAGATATTCCGCAGATAGAAACATTTTCCTCACCAATTACCTCCTCAACAGCTTGTGACAGTGCACGTAATGGTTTCTCTGCCGGTCCTCCACCTATGTAAATTGAAGCATTTTGTTATTATTTAAAATTTGTTTTTTGTTGCTTTCAAAAAGATATATCCATTATTTCATGTATATAAAAAAGTTTACATTTTCTTTATCAAAAAATACCGGGGATCACTTTAGCTGAGATAGTAATATTTTTTTCACTATGGCTTGCTAATTTCGAGCTGATTGTAATTCACTATAGTATATGATTTTTTTTGTTTCTGAACAAATCATTATTACACAGATCTAGGCATTTGTTTGGAAAATCTAAAAGTTCTTCGCGGTGTGCACAATCTAATTAAAAGTAGATGTTAGATGATAGATCCAATGTAAGTGTAGCGAGTATGCAAGAGGATTTAACATCAACTAATCATTAGATTGTGTAAAGTATTTTCGGTAAGTGAAATTATTGGTCGGGGGGGGTGGGGTTATAAAAAATAAAGGTATGGTTATATTCTCGCACGGGCCATTAGGGTAAACACAGTGAGACTATGACCTATAATATACTAATAAATCAAAATAAACAATCTGCATGATTACCAAGGTCGTCCAAATTTCCGTAATCTTTCCGTGCTAAAATAATTTCCAAATTTGACACAGTCTACTCTTTCAGTCTTTGACGCCTGTCTTTTGTCATTCGAATAGTCCTACGGTACATTATTACACATGTAATTTTGGTACTTTATAAAATAAATTTTTAATACATTATGAGTCTCTTGACTTGGAATATCAATTTCAGAATTTCACAGTTAGATCTACTGCTTACATCCCGTTATATATAATGCCTCAATACCGACAATAGAGTTATCACCCTTGTATCACTTGTATCTTAGGTACGGTAAACAACATGGCTGACATAACAAGCATACCAAGCATTTCACGAACCTGTTTTTTGCAAACTTCTTCTAAAATCAGATATTTCTCCCCTCCCCTTCATGTGGATGTTATGCTACTTCTTTTCGACTTCTTCTATAGTCCGGACGGTTGAAGGGTTGGCTGCATTAATTGCTTCAGTAATATTTTTCCATACTTCCCTCTTCTTTTGAGTGGTAACTCCGGCGCCGAATATAGCCCTCAAAATTTTCTTATTATCGTTAAATAAACGCGTTAAATGTAAACATTCTTCCAGTGTCCAGTTTGGTTTACGTTTCTTCTCTGCCATATTCAGACGATGATGACGTAAAACGGGAGATTCAATATCGTCAAAACCCGCAATGACGTCACACCATTGTGACGTTTTATTTTAAGCAAGAAGTGATATGCTTTGCTATGATGCACTAAGTAATGCATTTAGAATTTTTATGCATGAAACTTAAAGTATGTTTCTTAGTTAAGCAGTTTGATCTGGGAATAAGTATAATACTTAATAAAAATTCTTAGATTTTTTATGCATATGAACCCTGATCTGATTTGTGCTTTTTCCTAGCCGGTTTGCTCGGGTGAGCGATGTGGCCCCTGGGCCTCTTGTTTTGTGAAAATGCATTAATTCTTTAGATATTCTTTTCCTTTGGCTCCTATGTAATATGCCAATGATCTAGGTACATATTTATGATCGAAGAAAGGTGCCTCTTGCAAAATGGTTCATTTCAGGGCACTCGGGTTAGGGGTGCTGCGGGGGGGGGGGGGGGATGTACATAGTCTGAAAATAAAGTAATGCTTTGAAATCTGCTTTTTGGTTTTAATCAACCATTTATGATGAAATAAAATTTAAAACTTACGATAAAATTTCCAAAATTTTGAAATATGTGGCCCCAGGGGTCAGTGGCTCCTGCAGGTTGGGGTGCACAGCTGGTGGTTATAAAATGGAAATGCATTTTCTCTTCGTTACTCTGATCTACCTCTGGGTATTAAGTAAGCAAAGTAAGCATGCTAAGTTTATCATAAACAGTGGTGCCCCTTTCAAAATTTTGAATTTCATGGCTTTTGTTTAAAGCACAAACCAAATTCAATTGTTGGAAAGTTGTTACATGATACTCATGTGACCTATAAGGCCCGTGGGCCTCTTGTTGTTATGAGTTAACAAAGGGGATATGAATAAGAAGACATTTCCCATATTCAATACTTGATATTTTACTCTCATATATGCACTCTATTCAATTCTTTAAAGTGCAGGGCCTGTACAGTTTATTGAAAAAGAATCATTAGAAGCATGATAGGTGTTTATTTGTGGAAAGCATCAGTAAAGTGCTTTGCATCCATGTTATACATGTAGTTATATATAATATTCTAATATATATTCGTTACCATTACAATGGTTTTCGTTATTATTGCTGCAACAATTTCATGATCATCAAGATGTATCCATGGGACATGTCTTTTTTTAATGCATTATTTTTCTTGTACGGTCCCAACACTGTTATAAATTTTGCCTGGTTCCCAAAGACCCTCATTACTCAATGACCCTACGTATGGAGTAAATGCCTATATTTGAAGCCCGTCCGCGGTTTTTAGTGATGTCTCCTTACGCGTGAAAATTCTCAAATCGGATATAAAGCAAGGTATGTTTGTTAAACACTTTTTTTAAAAGGAGAAATGTTTGTAAAACACTTGTACCATCTCACCCAAATGCTTGGAACTTTTCTAAGTCCAAGGGGCTTAACTCTGCCCCAAATTGCTAGATCGTACCGAAAACACAAATTGACATAGGTATTCATATGATAAATCTGTATATTATATAAGAAGATTATTTTCGTAGTTTTCATTGGCTGGAATTACCTCACGTGATATTCCTCCTTTTGAGATATCGATGCGAAAGCGCGTCTCCGCGGAAAATGATATCGCACGACACGCCGTTCGGTTGCACTAAATTTACGTGGAACGTGAAGACATAAGAAGCGTGAATTTAACCATTTTGACGTAATGACAGCCAAGTCTGTTTAGTAATGACTGTGTCAGTGCATTCACTTTGAGTGATTATATAATATAACTATTATGGACTTCAGTGAACGGTCAATATGTGCGCGTGGCTATAAGGACTCGTTGCAATTGATATTGACCTCAGACACAGAAAATGATAGCGACCTCGCTGGCTCGGTCGCTATCACTTTCTGTGTCTGAGGTCAATATCAATTGCCATAACCACATATTGACCTACATTGAAGTCCATAATTGTATAATATCAAATTTCATTTCAGTATGTGCAATCGCTGGAAAGGAAATGAACAGAAACATCAAATAATTTCAATTCTTTTTAATTCCAAGGGGCATAACTCTGTCCCAAATTACCTCTGCGAAGAAAATGAACGGAAACTGCAAATCATTGGAATTTTTCTAAGTCCAAGCTGCATAACTCTGTCAAAAATGGCTCGATGATGGATCGTACCCAAAACAGAACTTGACGTAGGTATTCATATGATAAATCTGTATACCGAATTCTATTTCAGAATGTGCAACGGAAAATGAACGGAAACTTGTTGGACCGACAGACAGCAGCAAAACAATATTCCCTTCCTTCTTCTAAGGGGGGGGGGGGGTAATAACAGACACTCAATCAATCTTAAAATTGTGAATATGAACGTTTTTGAAGAAAACTTACCTGAAGTCTCTGATGAGACTGTAGGTCACTCTACTGGTCTGTACTATTAGCAAAAGAAAAACTTGGATTTGAAACTTTGCAACAGGCAGCAATATACAGACTTATGCACCATAGTGTAGTCTACATGCGTGTCAAGTTAAATTGAATTCAAACGGACACTGTACAAGGATACCTATTTCCAGGAATTTCACAGAAATTTCTATTCTAAGTAACCATAACACTGTTCTACAAAGTTAAAAACCGCTCCACTTAATTATGTATCATGACAAAATCATGACAACACTGTTCATCAAAATGAAAAACTGCTGCACTAAACTATGTAGCATAGTCTACTTGTGTGCCAAGTTGTATTGAAATCAGGCCAAAACTAAAGGAGAATTGTTTCATAGGAATTTCGCAGAAATTTTTATATTTTGGTATCCATGGCAACACAATTCATCATAAAATTATGCAATATGTTATTGTAGTCTACTTGTGTGCCAAGCTATATTGAAATCAAACCAAAAACTGTAGGAGGAGTAGCAATTTGAAAAATTGTTTTCAGACAGACGGAAGGACGACAGACACTTTACCTTCGCAAAAGCTCTTCTGGACTCTGACCAGTAGAGCAAAAAATATGTGCTTCTACATTTATCTTATAAACCGTATGTTGATTTACTTATTGAACGGTCCTATAGATAGTTTTCGATTGGCCTGAATTAAGCGAGAGTTACTTCCCGTAGGCCGCCATCTTGGAGGTCGACTAGGTGATTTTCTCTCTTTGTCTTACCCAGTTTTAGAGGATGTAGCAGAAATATTAGGTAGAAAATCTTGATTAATTTTTTTTTTAATAAAGGAGGCTTTCAAAAAATTATACACTTCAGAAAAATAATGATTCCTAATTCAAAATAGCAAACATTAAATATTTAAATTGGTTGAACAATGAAGGAATATGAGCATTTCGACCTCCAGTATGGCGGGCGACAAACAGGAAATAACTCTTGCTAAATTTTGGCATATCGAAAACTATCTACCAGGAATATTTAGTTGATACTGTTCCACTCGGATGACTGATGTCTCTCATTCTGTTGAATTTTGAAACATAATTCTTAAAAGCTTGCGTTAAACTTGTTTTTCCAAGTGGATCTTTTATTTTTGATGGGTACCTGTAAAGTGCGAAACGAAATAGAAACGAAACGGAACGAAACGAACTGAAACGAAACGAAATCTGCCGAAACGAAACGAAATGTACCGAAACGAAACGAAACCTACCGAAACGAAACGAAATCAAGACGAAACAAAACGAACTCAAAACGAAACCTGTCGAAACGAAACAAACAAAACATATGGTCTATTCTTACTTCATATGAAATTTATATAGTTCAAGCACCACAGGCAATTGTTTCACTGCAAGCTCATACATAGGCGTCGGAAGGAAATTGAAAAAGGAGGGGGGGGGCTTAACCAACAAAAAACCCAATTTTCAATGCCTATATAATATATATCTTCGCAAAAAAAGTGGGGGCTAACCCCCCACCCCCAACCCCGCTTCCGACGCCTATGTCATATTTTGTTTTATCTCACTGAATAATTTACCTACTTAAAAAAGACATCGTTCGCTTCGAGAGAATTTTTTCTTGTCAGTTAAATCGTTTTAGATGTCTCTGGTCGAGCCTCTTTATTGCAAACCACTCATTTCTTCCTCGAAAATTACCTCGATAGAAGAGGACCGTATGTACGTAGAAAGGATACACAGGATTTCGGTTGGAGTTATATGTACAATTGAACGATAAAACCAGAAACCTCGGAATGGAATACTAAATACTACTAAAGTCTATGGTTCATCCTATGTTTTAAGACATTCGTAATACAAAAGAAAAGTGACTTTAATTCGACCCGTACATAAACGAGCCTTTACGTGTAGCTCATCAATTTTGATAGCAATGTTGTAATAAGGACTGAAAATAAGAGTAAGATATAAAAATTAGAAAATACTGCACATATTGAAATTATATATGCATAGTACGCTCGTGCATATGTGCAGCTGGCAAACATGTAAATACATCATGAGACTGAGAAGGGAGCCTAATGTATCGGTAATTAAATTTTATATTAACAAGTGCTTGAACTATATAAATTTTATTTGAAGCAAAAAAAGTCCACATGCAGTTACACATATTATAATTATATACATGTACCTTGATTTGAAAAAAAACCCAAACATTTTGATAGTTTTGTTTCGTTTCGTTTCGTTGGGTTTCGTTTTGATTTCGTTTCGTTTCGTCTTGATTTCGTTTCGGTAGGTTTCGTTTCGTTTCGGCAGATTTCGTTTCGTTTCGTTTCGTTTCTATTTCGTTTCGCACTTTACAGGTACCCATTTTAGAATGGGTTTTCTCTAGATATTTAATATTATTCAAAGAAAATTTAAGTTTGTACATATGTACATGTATTCATAACTTTACCGTCAACTTTTATTACACTGAACCCCTGTCAGTAAAATCAAAATTCTAACTCTAATCACGTGACCTAGGTTACCTATATGATTAGTATATTATATAGCCTTATCACTCTGTCTTTTCTAACTTTGCCGAGATGATATCATTTCTGTGGATTAGTGCAGTTTTTGGTAAGTAAACCGTATTTTGTATTGACAAAACTCAAAATAAATCCTACTACTTTTTTGGGTGTTAGTATATGCATACATTTACGAATTGGTACATGTACCTTCAAAATGAACAACTAAGCATTGTTACCAAAACGTTAAAATCTGGTGTTTTATTTCTCTGAACACAGTGAAAAAAAACCCAGGAAATCGCATGATTTTTTTTTTTTTACATACAACACGAGTTCGGAACTTAGTATAATATCAATGGTTACAGCTTACGGTTCACGATCCCTCTGATCGAAAGTTAACGCTAACGATTTTACTGAAGGAATATTATTCATAATCAAATGCAAATCATTCATCATACCTTAGCAGGTACAAACAAACGAATCGAAATATAGTCTATAAACTTGAAACTTTTATTGAAGAATCCAAATCAGTTACCCCAGTCTCCTTTGCAGAGGGTCAGTGAAACATACTAGGTGACACCGTTTGTAATCTAGTCAAGGTCAACAAATTAAAAATACAAAAAGAAAACTGAATTGCAAAATGAATTTTACATTTCAAAAATAAAGTAAACATTGATTGTATTAAACTTTGCTGTGAAAATTTAATTCTTATAGCTCAAAATTCAGCCTCTGCATGCTATGCCTGGTGATATCTAAGGTTAAGAATAAATCTTTCTTGTTGCTTCCAGCTGTCGTGAGTAGTCAACATTGCAATAACCCCCATAAAAGGGATGGTAAGTTCAATTATGTACATGTAATTTTTATCACGGGAAATATATGTATTGCGATAATTAAGTATTAAATAACGTTACATGTGTTTGTAGGGTTTATAAAATATCACATCAAGAGAATATATTGTTGATTAGATTTTTAGAATTAATATTGTATATACATGTACGTGTGAGTACCATTACATATACGCCAGTGTTGACCAAAAATTTCCACAAATAGAATCGACTTTCGTGATTCAGACATATTGTAATTCAAAATGATATGAAACTTAAGTTTAAAGGTCTCTACTACATGTACCAAATCAAATTTCATATTTTCTAGTGATGGGATCTCAGAATTTATTTCATAATCGATTATCGAAATAATCGGATGCACTTTCATCCATTGATTTCAAGTATTAAATTTATTCATTTTTAAATAAAAATACAAGAGTAAATTAAAAAACCTCTTGAGTCAGAAATGACTTTTACATTGCACTTTTGATGTATTTTGTATCATTTGACTCATTCATTAAAAAATTACTTAAAATATAGTTACATTCATAAAAAATTGAATGAAGAATTCATAAGAATAATTTGCTTTTAACTATATTTTGATAAATCAGTTATAAAAATTATAATTGATTATCTATTATCGGGGCCTTTTCGATTAGATAATCGATTAATCGGAACGCCACTAAGATTTTTTTTCATAAGGTGATCTTTGTGATGGTGACAATTTATTATGGACATCTATACACACGTATGTACTTAGAAACAGACATTATCCAACTATATAATTCTAACTAGAGGTACTGTGAGCAATGAGCTCACTAAATGATACCCCCCGCCTCCCATATGAATATAATGGCAGTGTCCATGTTTTGCTCTGGAAAATCAAAAATATATGTCAGATCAAAAAGTAAAATAAGAGGTGCACAATGGCAATATGTAATTAAGAATCTGTGAAAGTTTCATTAAATTTCCTTCAGTGGTATGAGAGGAGTTGCGGATAAGAGATGGGTACCCCAAAGCGTAACAGACGGACGGACGGACGGACGGAAATACCGATTACTATATACCCTCCCACTTTTCAAGCGGGGGGTATAATAAGAGAGTTTGCTGAGAAGGTTTCATATGTCCATATCTCTTTGAACCGAACTACTAGAACCTACATCCAAAAACGGCATAAGTTTGTTATTTCTTTATTCGAAACACGAACTCAGTTTTGCCTTAAATTGTCCATCACAAGGTGTACGGTTATGGAAGTGGTCTTGTCATTACATGAACATGAATATGAATTATAAAAAAATTGTCCGTCTCATTATTTTATACCATTGTGTGTTCATTTCAAGTAAACCGTCAGTTGAGTATGGAGAGGGTTGGTAAGTGGTAAAAGTAAAAAAAAAAAAACTAAACACACGGGCTTTAAATGTATCTAGTAACTTAAATAATTCCCTACCAATATACTACAGTGGACCCTCAGATATCCGGACGCCAGATATCCGGATGCTTCAGTATCCGGACGATTTTTCATGGGAACGAAATTTTTAAATGTTATATTGTCTTGTTTAACTGGTGATTCAGATATCCGGATGCTTCACATATCCGGACAAATTTACTGGGAACCAAAGCGTCCGGATAAATGAGGGTCCACTGTAGTAATTATTTTGACATCATTAAACGTACTGAAACAAATGAAAATTAATTAAAATGTCAAGCATTTTTAGTAAGTTTTATTTTCAGATTGGTCTAAATTTATAAATTTTATACCTCTGGTGTGATGTCAATTTTAGAATTTTTATTCCCCCCTCTTGAAAAGCGGGAGGATACATAGTAATCGTTATGTCCGTCTGTCTGTACGTCCGTCTGTCTATTAAGCTTTGGGGTATCCATCTCTTATCCGCAACTCCTCTCATACCACTGAATGAAATTTGATGAAACTTTCACAGATTCTTTATTACATATTGCTATTGTGCACCTCTTATTTTATTTCTTGATCTGACACATATTTTGGGTTACCCACAACAAAACATGGACACTCCCTTTATATTCATATGGCAGGCGGGGGTATATCATTTAGTGAGCTCATTGCTCACAGTACCTCTAGCTTATGTTATATTAACTAATAAACATTAACATTCTTCCAAATTAAAGTTGTTGCATTTTTTGCAGACATAATCCACAAAATTGAGGACTACTTCAGGCACCATCATGACCTGAATCTCCTGCAAACAGGTATGTACCAGGTTTACTATAAAGATTCATTTTAATTGGAAGATGTGGAAAAAAACCAAACATGTTCGTATAATTACAAATATTTATTTAACTTTAACAAGTGATTTCATGTTCTGTATATTTGTTTGTTGTTTAAAGTCCCTCTCGAAAAATTTTTACTCCTATGAAAAACAGCACCACTTGCCGATGGAGAGCTGCAAACATTAATTAGTAAGAGATATTTTCTCTGACACACCCTTAGGTCATGAGGAATCTTTATATCAAATGGTTACTTACCAAGTTTATCCATAAGAAAGATATGGACCGACACGGATAACGATATTTTTCTTCCAGTGACCTTGAACTTCCCCAAATGACCTTGGGTCAATTGCAAGGTCATTACACAACCTTAGGTCATGAGAAATCTTTGTGTCAAATGGAAATTTACCAAGTTTATCCTTAAGAAAGATAAGGACCGACACAAATTATATAATTTTTCTTCCAGTGACCTTGAACTTCCTCAAATGACCTTGGGTCAAGGTCTTGACACACCCTTAGGACATGAGCAATCTTTGTGTGAAGTAGTAGCTTCTTATGTTCCTCCGCAAGAAAGATATTGAGCGGACACGTTTGTACAGACAGACACACGGACACGGTGATTTTTCTATCCCCCCTCAACTTCATTTGCGAGGGGTATAATAACAAACAAAATGTTTAAATTGCATTAGAATGGGAACAATTATCTTTTAGTTTGGTATTTGCGACCGTTTATGCTGATTTAACGGTCGTAAACATCCGTTTTACCGGCGACGCGTAAAACTCGGTTTTCGACCGTTAAATCAGCATTAACGTTCGCAAATACCAAAATAGAAGATAGTTTTTTTCCTTAAATTAGATGTAAAAAGTCCTTCTGTAAATTGATTATGGACTGCATGTTTTTGTTGACACGTCTAGGCGCTCTAACATGCAAAAATAAATGTTTTCGAACCCTGCTTAGAAAGATTCTGGATTTCCTCGTTCTTTTTTTCCTTTTACCTCCGTTTAGATTTTGCAATGCATATTTTATCTATTTATTAGGTCACCTGAGTAGCTCAGGTGACCTATTGCTATCCGTTTTCGTCCGTCGTCGTCCGTCCGCCGTCGTGTGTTAACATTTGGACATTTTCAGCTTCTTCTCTGAAACCACTGAACCAATTTCAACCAAATTTAGTATACAGCATCTATGGCTAAAGGGAAACATACTTGTGAATTTTATGGTCCCCGCCCCCCTGGGGCCTGAGGGGTGGGGCCAAAACCATTAATATTATTGCAATCTTAAAAAAATCTTCTTTACTCCTGGACATCAAACGGGCAAACTGTTGGCATGAATGTAATGAACTTTGAGTCCTCTACCAAAATTGTGAAATTCATGGACCCAGGATCAGGGGTTCTTGTGTTAGGGCGGGGCTATATAGATTATATAGTGAAAATGCATTATTTCTTTGAAAATCTTCTTCTCTGCACCTGGATATTAAATACACTAACTAAGTACAATAGATATGTTGAGCAAGGATGTCTCTTCCAAAATTGTGACTTTTATGGCCCCAGGGTTAGGGGTACTGGTGTTAGGGCGGGGCTCTATTGATCATATAGTGAAAATGCATTAATTTTTTGAAAATCTTCTCTGCTCCTGGGTATTAAATAAACTAACTATGTACATAGTTATGATGAGCAAGAGTGCCTCTTCCAAAATTGTGAATTTTATGGCCCCAGGGTCAGGGGTTCTGGTGTTAGGGTGGGGCTCTATTGATTATATAGTGAAGATGCATTAATTCTTTGAAAATCTTCTTCTCTGCTTCTGGGTATTAAATAAACTAAATAGGCACATAGTTAGGATCAGCAAGAGTGTCCCTTTCCTAAATTGTGAATTTTATGTCCCCAGGGTCAGATGTTCTGGTATTAGGGCGGGGCTCTATTGATTATATAGTGAAAAATCATTATTCTTTGAAAATCTTCTTCTCTGCTTCTGGGCATAAAATAACATAGTCTGAAAATAAATAAATGCTTTGAAATCTGCTCTTTAGTATTAATCAACCATTTTATGATAAAATTTGCAAAATTTTGAAACATGTGGCCCTAGGGTCAGTGGTTCCGTTGGGTGAGGTTCACAACTGGTTATGAAGTGGAAGTGCATTTTCTCTGTTACTCTTATCTACCTCTAAGTATTAAGTAAATAGAGTAAGCATGCTAAGTTTATAATTATGATAAGCAACGGTGCCTCTTTCAAAATTGTGAATTACATGG
>NW_026930597.1:0-43594 GCF_032062105.1 Saccostrea cuccullata
AGAATAAAAAATATATCTCATTGAAATTTTAATTTTTTTTTTTTATGTTGATTCACTGTGTATTTCCAAAAGAAGACCCGCTTCACTTCATAGAGAATGGAAATTTGGGTTTGAAAAAATACTTCCAGTTGAGGACTGAAGAAAAATAAAACCATTTGTTATTATGATTTAAATTACATGGACAATGTACTTATAAATGTAATCAAAAATAATATCTCTTTATATATATATTCTATACCTAATTCATATTAAATGTCATTGTAAAATGTATTTTTTAAGACAGATTTTATTTAGATGACTTTTTAAATGATGATATGTAGCAGGCCATACTTTAAGCACATGACAAAACATGATCTCAAATTACACAGAAATGGGTTATTTAGCATAGCTGACACTAAACATATAGGTGAGTGATAACATAATCACAATCATAAACAATGTGAAACAACTTTAAACGACCTACACGGTAGATTACAAGCCTTTTTCACTGGGGTAAATCTTGCGAGATTCCAAACTCAGAGACAGGCCATACTTTAAGCACATACAAAAACATTTTTCTCAATTACAGAAATGGGTTTTAGTTACATGACATTAAAATGGTGAGGGATAACATAATACAATTATAAACAATGTGAACTTTAAATACTCAGTTTATTACAAACCTTTTTCACTGTAAAATTTTCAATTACTGGTGTAATTTACATAAAAAATTAGTGTACTTGGAGACATAATTTTTTACTTAAAAAAGTCTTTTTATCTTAGAGACAACACAACGTTTCTTTTTCGACTGTTTAAGAGGCATCTTTTGAACAATTGCCGGGGACCTGTAAAAAGCTTTTGTTGTTAATTTTTGTTTTTTGGATTCTGTGGCTCAGGTGAAGCTTTCTACATGGTACAGTTGTCGGCCATACCGAATCCATCACGTCCGAATGAGTGTCTCAGTTTATCATAATGGAGCAGGGGCAATGGGCCCGGATATTGTATATGCACGCAATCTGTGCTTTGGACAAGAGGCAAGCGTAAGGTATTGTTCTCTCCGTCTGTGTAACAGCGACAAGGTCTCTGGCTGGGGACCCTAACCCCCAGGGGATCGCCTGGTTCCGTGCCTGGTTGGGCGGGCCGATTGAGGTCTACGGTGCCACTGTGGGGTACCCCCACTCTGGTGTCTGTAGGCGAGTTTCCTCTTTTTCCATCTTCTATCTCTGGGCATGGTGAGCATCATACTCTCGTGTCTCTTGTCCAACTCTGACCGAATATGTCAGCTCCACTGGATAATCCGATGATGAATCAAAACTTCTACAGTCAAGTTTCTGACATCTTTGTTTTCTTACTTGGAAATCACTATGTTTGCAAAACACTGCACTTGATAGAACAGAAGCTGTAATAATAGAACGATTTATTCAATTGCGTGCAAAACATCATACAATCAATCATGTCATCAAATAGTGATTGGTAAACAAAAATAATTCCTTTTGATCATGTGATCAAAACGTCCACTCTTACAGTGACAAAGCAAAATTGAGGAACCGAACCGAGTGTATACTGATGACGTCATCAATAACATAACACTGATGTAGTATTACAGATTTTGATTTTTTTATTTCTTAAAACTACAATATTCTAACTGTCGATTCGCCTCCGAATGACGTACTATTGCATCCAGGGTTGGTCTTGGGTAATTAGATTTGATTGAGGTGGTATTAAAAGTCACTGATTTCCTAGCCTGTGTGAAATTTCCAGTATTTCATTCCTTTGAATACTTTCTCCATTGCATCTATGTCCTGCCACAATAAAATCACTTTGCCCGCTTGGGGATGGGTCAGGAAATGTAAGGCTTTCCGAAAAAGGGTCAGGTTCAGTCCGTACCATTTCTGGCAGAATTGTTTTCATATGTCGACATAGAAAATGTATTAGCTAGCTCCCATGGTCGATGATTGGTGATAAGGTTTGGCATTGTAACATAAATCTGGAAGTTTCCAAAATTGGCTTCCAAAAACGTCTGCCCCCGGGCTTGGATTTTGTGCCCATCGATCATAACCCATCAAAATCGAGAGGAGTGTGTATCAAAAAGTTTTCACATGTTTGATTGTGAAGAAGGACAGATTTTTCTTCCATTTATACCCCCGTATAAAACGTAGGTTATCGTATATTTTTTGCCCCCCACGGGGGCAACAGGTATAAAAAGGTAGGTCAAAGGTCAGATAATTGCAAGATTTACCTGTGTAATCAGCATATTTTTGCACAGGGCCTAAAAATTGATTTTCTGCCAAACTGTAGTAGCAAAAAACGTAAATTTATGCACACGCCCCACAGCAGGTATATAAAGCGGGGCTGGACATGGAGGATCATTCTTCGTTAGTACTTGGAACTAGGCACAGGTAAAATGGAGCACACAAAAAATATGACAAAGAAAACGGAGACTCGTTGGTATATTAAGAGATTAGGACGAAGGAATAAGATCAGCCAAAAGCAGAAGAAGGAATACTTATTAAATCCATTCCACAGAATCGCCTAAAAGAAAGAGAATCTAGGCAAAGAGTGTGGTTGGAAAAAAGAAAAAAATTTCATGCTGCAGATTGTCCTAAGAGAAGAAACTTGAATCCTGCAGCTGTCTTGAGGGGATGAATGGTTATCCTGAATAAAGTGGTCAATCGAGGGTGATCTTGGTATTCTGGATAGAAGTATTTAGTACAGAAATTTAGAACACTGTTTTAGATCTGTTCTGACTGGAAAAGAGAAAACTTCCAGCCACTTACGCCTACTACCTGAATGGTCGTATGGCTTTTAAAACTGCCTTCAGAATTTCTTGTGAAGTTTGGGGTATAACAGAATGATTGATTACATATCTCATAAGGGACAGAAGAAGAAAAAATAAGCAGGATAATTCACTCCGAATAAAAATTGCCTTGTTCTAATCTGTCTTGTGTGTGTGTGTGTTATTGTTTTCAGAAAAAAATCCAGTTTGAACCGGCTGGTGCTGACTGGCTACACCTTATCGAAAGTGTGACGTCATAATCACATTATTGAGTCGCTGCCAAAAATCGTAGTACCAAAGTATAATAAAACAAAACGTAGTCGCAGCGTATAGTAAAAAAACCTGTATACAATGTAAGCGCACCGTATTTAGGGGTTAGGGTTAGAGGGTTAGGGACTAGGGGATTAGGGTTAAGGGGCTAAGGGGGGGGGTTAGGGTTAGGGTTAAGGGGGTTAGGGTTAGAGGGCTAGGGTTAGTTAGGGTTAAGGGTTAAGGGGATTTAGGGTTAGGGTTAGGGATAGGGTTAGGGGGTTAGGGTTAGCAAGGGGGTTAGGATTGCACTCCCTTGACCTCCCTATCCCCTAGCCAATCAGCAGGCACCATATTTTTTACCATCCAGCTACCCAGTTGACCTCCGCCGGCTAGGCCACTTCCGGCCACTTCCGGTTAGGCCACTCCGCCCACTTCCGGGTTAAACCACTTCCATGACGTCACTTCTCCGGCTGCACCACGCTCCTTATACTACTGATATATCTTTTATTTACGTCGAAAGTATAAATCTTGATACACTAACTTATGCGGCATACTTTAAATATGTTTCCAGCAGGTCAAAATGCATAATTATTTCTAATTCTAATACATTTTTCTATATGTCACTATAGTAATTAGTTAATTACTAGAAATATTAAGGTACGGGTCATGGCATTGCTTTTCCCCTAGAAGGTGGGAAGTTTGGAGCTGAAAAAATAAATAAGAAAGCTAAAAGGTTATACACTTTGATAATCAAGAAAGACAAATCTAAAGCATGTATGTGTGTGTGTGGGGGGGGGGGGTTTCTTAGAAAGAGTCTTTCATCCTATCTTTCTTTATTTCTTCGTTCATTTTTTGCAGTATGGTTGATAATTTTATTAAAAAGGTATTAGAGTCAATTATGGACCATAATTTTTTTCAAAGTGGTGTGGCATAGGGGAGTCTTGATGTCCACTTGCTGTATTATCAATTAAAATAAAATGTTTAAAGTACCCTTTCCAAAACTCAAACTTAAATTGATTTGACAGGAAAAGCCTTTAAACTGATTAACCGAATTAAGGGGTGGGTGGGTGTTAACTTTACATGTGAATATATTAGGGATTGCAATTGATTGCAGATTTTGAAAATCGGTTAATCTGTGGGAAAACAATCCGACCTACATGTATTAACCAGTTAGTCGCATCAAGATATACATATTGACATTTTCTTTTCATATAAAAAAACAAAAAAAAGGCTAAAGTCTTTAGAAGTTACATTCTGTTTATTATTTTGATCGGGGAATTTAATGTACATAAGAGTATATTCTATTTAAATTTCAATAGACAAGAAAAAATTAAGAAAACCATGAATCTTGCTTGAGAAATCAGGAAGGGATAATTTTCCAATGAAATCGTTAAAGAAGTTAAGTTCTGCGTTAATACCATAATCAGAAAAGCTAGTTTATGAACTTTCAATTTATGTACAATTATAAACGTCATACAATGTTATATACAATAACACATAATGAAAAATATATAACTATAATTTAAAGTGCTTAGCGGCTCTGTCGGATGTTTAATATCGAAAAAAAACACAGAACTATCAGGGTAACGGCTTGATGTTATATAAACAATAAATAACACTTTACAAATTGACCAATTACACCGCGATCTCTACAATGTATTGGAGAGCTATAATTCCAAAATATCGTTCAAAAACCCTAAATAAAAACTGGACTAGCACTTTCCTTTCTACAAAAATATCTACAATAAACGGCGTTTAAATTTACATATATTTTATTTTTCTGATAACTGATTACGGATTTTAACGGGTTATCTCATTGTCCCCGACCGATTAATCGATTATTTAAACCGGTTACAAATTGCCATCCCTAGTGTATATACACGCATTCTTCTTACCAAATGCAGAGGGACCTGTGTATCCTTTGGGTGCTCTGGTATGGTATTTTTTTTCTACTTTACTTTTAATTACTCTAAATTTGAACTACCACTTGATTCCGTGACCAGTATTGTTTGTTTAGCATATGAAGTGCGTTGGGGGCGGAAAGAATCAATCTTCATATAACTCTGCTTTCCTCGTCCCTTTTTAAATGCAATAATTTTAACTTTTCAAATCATAACATTGTCAATATCATAGTCAAGTCGTAAAGCATAGTTGTATACATACTTATAAAAATATTTTTGCAACAACTTTCAATATAATACCACCAATAAATAAAATTGGTATACTTCACTGTAATCGTGCTCATCACAGCTATAATTTTATTATTCACGAGAAAAAAAGTGCGTCTTAAGTAAAAAAAAAAATGAATAGGCCTAACTGACCCATAAAACCCCTCGTTTTCGTGCTAGAGACCGGCAAAATATAAGCATAGATTCTTCATTAAATCATATGACAGGTTATTCCACTAAACTTACGAGTTAATATTCTAAATGGCTCACTAAAATTGTTAGAGCACAATGGAATCTGTAACACAGCGATTGCATTAATATAGCTTCTAGTTCGACAAAATCCCGTCTATTCAAGCCAAAAGAAGCTCACATTATTTTAATAACAATTGTCTCGAATTTACTTGTGCAATATTTTTTTTCGTTTTACGCCTCCTGCGTAATAAATAAATAATCACTTCAAAATATTTTTAATGCCCTTTTCCTTTTGATTTGACCCCCCCCCCCCTAAATACGTTGATCGGACATGACAAAAAGCCCATACAACTTGCCTATTCTAGCTTTTAAAAACCACTGTTCAACAACTCCTGCCAACATGGAATTTTTTCTCATGATCTGAAAATTATGATTTTTTTGCCGAGGCCAAAATAAAAAAAAAATACCTAAAATCGTTTCCCCATAACCATGTTGTTCCCATCACTAAAATAATTTTAATTATCAATTTTATTAAGTCAAATACATTATAATTTATAAAATCATTTTATTAGGTTGCCATTGTCTCACGCCATTTTCAAGCATTTTGTTGGAAACAAAATGACTACTAGATACGTTACTATAATTAGTTTATAAAATAATGTGTTATTATTAATTTTGGTGAGAAAAATAATTTTATCAAACAATTCCATATAAGTTGTACATTAACAACATGAAAAAATCACTTCATAGTACTATAGTGCATTACTCAGCATGATCTCTATTGCCTTTTATTATGTATTACAAAACTATCTGAATATTCATCAACACTATCATTGACATCTTGTTCAAAATATATCAAAAGAAAGCTTATAAAACGAATTATATTCACAGAAAAATTACTGTATTCTTGATGCCCCAGATTGTTTGTTGAACATTGTGTTTATTGCATGATGATGCTCATGGGGTTGTTTTTTTGACTATCGATTTTAGCTAGCATATTGAATAATTTTTTCACAGATTGAATAATTAAGTAATACTACTAATGAATGTCAGTTCCATATGACGAGTTTAAAATTACAATAGGCAAATGCTGCTTGCAGAAGGAAATTTTTTTATCTTTTTTATTATAATTAATTATTATCAATATCACATTACTTTATAAACACTGTGATGATATGGTGGTTAGTTGACTGTGTGTAGGGAGATTGCTTAACATGACAATAAAATATCAAACATACCAAATTATTGAGAAGGAATACTATCAGCTAGTAGTTACCAGGCATATACAAACACTAAATTCCATTGCATTACCAGCAGACCAAAAGCCACCATGAATGCATGCCAGCTCCACCCACAACTTGGCATCACAATGAAATTAATTAATTGCTTCATCATAACAGCTATATCACAGAGCTGTGATATTGATATACAGATACATTATAATAAGTTTAGTTTTTATCATCTATCCCACTGCTATTTATATTTAATTGTTTTTTTTAATTGTATCATAAAGTCAAGCCAGATGATTATTATTATGAACATTGCACCATTGTTATTCAATAAAAGAGTTTTTGGATGTTCTTGAAAATCATAAAAGAAAGTTTATAAACAAAAACAATCTAGGGTCTTAATTATTGTTTGATATAGTGGGAAAACACACAAGCCGATAAGCTTCATGTTAAGTGAATGTTTTTTTTTAATATATTATTCACATACCACAATATATTTAAATCCAAATTAAATTTTAATTTATTTTATAAAATTAAATAATTAATTGGTCTGCATTGTATTCAGAATCTTCAGTTCAATGAGGAAGACTGGATTCACTTCAAAATGAATATTTATTATAAAAAATTATAATGACTATTATATATAAAATACATACCATCATAATTGGAAAACAGACACCACAATGGCTCTCAAACAACACAGCTGAGAAGAAATCCAATCATCTATCCACATACAAGATTCCACACATCACACACACACACATAATAATTTTTCCTTTTGTGTGACAGAATGCTCAAGCTTAACTTCTGTCATTCACAGGAACCATGATGACAGATGCTTAATTACTCAGCATGATGAGATTGTTTTATATATGGAAATTATTAATTTATTATAAATTTTTTAAATTTTTTCAAATATATCAATGCAAACCCAAAATTCATTGCTGATTTCTTAGAGTTACTTTTTATTGTTAATATATGATGAATAACTTTAATTTCATCACATATTTTTATTTTATTTCATTTACTAATTTTTATTTCAAAACCACTGAAAATTAACTTGAGCAACAACACCAGCATGTGATTTATCATTGTATAATAATCATCCCTTATCCAGATGACTTCCAGCATGATCATGACCCTTGGATTAATTATTAAATTAGATACTAGATTTCTTATATATTTGATTTATTTTTCAAAAATGGTGTAGCAAAACATTTAGATCCACCACCATATTCACTATCAGTAATCTTGTCATCTAATTACTCAAAGCACAAGAAGATCACATCACGCCACCACACAGTGTCCATTTCAGGGCCAGGTGGATTCAGGGTGGTGGGTGGCATTGTGTATGAATTCAAGAACATCACCACCAGTAATTGATCCTCACAAAATCTCCAGAGGACTTTGCCTGCCCCGCCACACACACACCAACCACACCACACACCCACACACCAACCACGCACCAATCCATTTGCTCACCACGCCACCACATCAATATATAATTAAAATAATTATCATCAGAAATTAATTCAAAATCTTGTAAATAATCCAACTTAATTGAATTATATTTGAGATGATACTATCAAATATTTCATGATGTTTTAATGTTTTGTGTTTATTTTTCATAACTTTTCAAAATCAACTTGCAAACCACATCACCAGGAGGAATTATGTACATAGTCACAAAAATATTAATTCCTTATCACATGTCTATAATCAGTCTCACCCACCACCACACCCACACTACAAAAACCCTCATTCATTTATGTGGAGTGTTTAACAGCACCCCAAAAAGGAATCATTGCTATGTATTTGGTTGCCCCACTATCCTGAGGAAGATGATTTTAATGTTTCTCTTTGTTGAATTTTTTTAAAAATTTTTTTCTCATCATCACACTATTCTTTATCAGATGATAGCTTTTCAGACCAATCAGCTCAAATTCAAGGCCAGGAATAAATTCATCTGGCCAGACCACACCAACTACCATCACAATGTGTCACCATCCACCTTTACATCACACACACCAATTCAGCTTGTTCAACCACATGTTCACAGCTCAGTTGCTTTAAGGTCTATTATTGAATTATATAAAATTAAATTTATTTACTATATACACTTTTAATTCACAGTACTTAATTATAATATTAATTAATTACAAGCCCCATCGACCTTCTTTACTTTATTTTCACACCTGCACACTTATTTTGTTTATAATTAATTAAAAATTATAGTCACTACCACAATAAATTAAATCACCAGGATGTTTCATTTCAAGCTGAAACCATCTTAACACCAGCCACACATCCACCATCCACTTACCTTCCCAGATGGAGTTTCTGAACATTGTTCATGCACCCCCACCTCTGGTTTTTTTAATTTTCACCATCATCCAATCATGTACCTGTCTCTCTCTCTCTCATCCAGGTTACCTCTCTCCCCCATCAAATCATGACAGTATCAATTTTTCTTGTTGAAAGTTGTTCATTTTTTTTATTTACTTAACCAACCACAATACAACAACCACCACATACACCACACAGCACCCACAGCACCCAATTAAATGTCACCACAAAAAAATCACACACACACGCGCCACCCAGCACACACGCCACACACACACACACAAAATTAAAATAAATAACCTCCCAACCATCAGGCTTTGCCACATACACACACACACACACACAAACAAACATACACCCACCCAGCGCGCGCGCGCGCGCGCGCGCGCGCGCGCGCGCGCGCCCACCCCACCACCAGCCACCACACACACACACACACCCACACCACAGCAATGATCAATTAATTAATGTCAACAGAGACAACAAAACAACAACCACCACCACCACCAGACACACACACACACACGCACACCCAAATACCACTACAACAAGCTTTTAATTTTATACCAAATCTATTTTATTAATTTTAAGTGATTTATTTTTTTAATTTTCTTTTTTATTAATTTTGCCGAGAACGATTGAAAAGTAACTTCCAAAAATGGGGTATAGGTGTTTTAAAAGGCTGTTTTGTAAAATTTTATCTGGTCAACCATAATAAAGTATGTGTTTTTGCTAACCTAAGATATAATTCTAAATAATTGTAATAAAGAAAAAATAGCATGTAAACATATAAAATTTTGAGAAATATTTAAAATAAAGATATTTTGTGTTTTTTTCTCTGAATGATTTTGACACAATCAACATCAATTTTTTATGTTTTCAAATACATGTAAAGTTTCAACATATTTCCTTGACAAATGAATATTTATGATTTCCTAAGTTTTAACATTAATTTGATGTGATTTGGTACATAGCTAGACAAAATATGATGTACACTTCTATATGTCGAATATTGACCGTTGAATTTTTAGAGGTATGTACTCCGAGACATGTTGCATAGAAAATAACCTGCAAAGATATGTTTTTATTGGTGTTTTAGTAAGATTATGACTTATTTAAGATATCTAAATAAAAAAATAAACAGTTTGACAGAAAATTCTGAAAGTACGGACCTACCTTAAGAGTAGGATATGAAAAATTTATCCAATGAGTCATATCCACGGGATAAAGGGGTAAACATGGGATAAAAACGTATTCCTTATGATTATATAGAGGAATGACAACTATTTGTGAAAATTATGTCTCGCTTACAAAGTGTAAATGACAATCTCGCGAAAATTAGGTGTTGGGAAAATTAAGTGATCTACAATAATAAAAGACATTTTGGTGCTGTTATTCATGACTTTTTCAGCTTCAAAATAAAGGTACAAGCATCCTTAGTCCTACAAAAGTTTGACTGGTCCGACAGAACATTCGATTTTGTTGAGACCAAATGTCTGACAGCAGTTAAAAAATTCAGAAGTCTTCACGAAAACTCACTGGTCCGAAGACCGAGGCCAGTGAATTTTGACGTCGGGTCAGTGAAAATCAAAATTCAAGAAGTCCGATGGGCTTGTTGATTGTAAAAATCATACAAAGTCAATATATATTTTAACTGAACTACTTGCGTAAATTTCATTACTATATAAAAATATAAAGAACAAGCATGTGTTGTTGAATCGTATTATTATAACCCTATTATAACATGGATCATAGACCTAAAACGAGTCTATCATGGATGTATTACGTAACAACTGGAACTAACTAGTAACTATTAACTAGTACGTAAAATGTGCTAATTTCCAACGAACAACTTACCTAAACGCGACAAAGGATAAAAAATGGCGCATTTCAAAAGTTGAAGTACGTAAAAATGTATAAATTTACAGTTATGAAAATGTATTCATTTTATTATTTAGTTAAGGGGCCAGTAAAAATTTTGGTGGGCCAGTAAATTTTGAAAGTTCACTGGTCCGACTGGCCAGTTAGTTTGAAAAGTTTTCGTGAAGACTGGACAAGTCTGGAACTAGTGTCATGATAAAAAGATTTTAAAAAATATAAACAGAAAACGTTGAAAACATCTTACATGATAAAATTCCATCGAATGCATCCAATAATTTACTTCCACATGTCAACCTCACATAATAATAGTTGTGTACATGTAGGTAAGAAAATTACCTTCCAAACAAATTTCTAATTTGCACGTAGGCCTTATGATTGAGGATTTTTTCAGCGTACACGGTATTGCTTGCCTGATTGGGTGTATAATTTTTTTAATACCGAACCCGGTTGTATTTACCATAAGATTACCCTACCATAACATTGAGCGGGAAATCTGGTGCTAGGGTTTCAGGAGACCTCGGTTTTTGGGAGAAACCCTATAGAAAAAATAAAGAAACACCAAAAAACGTCAAAACACCACATGGAATACCTTTTTCATATACCATACCCGATCTAAAATTGATATCGAGTTCACGAACAATTATTTTCCATTTCTAATTCATTTCTCAGTGATAACTATTTGAAAGTTATTTTAAGTGATTTCTTGCTTGTTCTACCAGAATATAAGATAGGTCAAGAGCTAAGAAGGCCTAATATGCAAATCTCGTGCGCCTTATGCCAGGCGCGATCCAGGATTTGGAGTTAGAAGGGGGCGCCAAAATTAGGCAAGGGGTTTGGTAGCCTAGTACCCCGAGGCCTTCCGAGTGCCTCAGGTACTAGGCTAGGGGTTTGGGGGCCGCCCCTGAGGCCCCCAGTGGGTCCAGAAAGCCCTGGTGGGGGCCCAGGGGGTGAAGCCCCCGGAAGCTCTAGAAATTTTGTTGGGTAAAAATGAGGTCTACCAAGTAGAAATGTTTGATTTACGCTAACTTTGACAATTTTAGGGGCGCGCGCCGGGTGTGCTACCCCCCCCCTTAAATCCGCCACTGGGCCATTAAATGATTTGTCGATCTCTGTGTCTGACGCTAAGGAGGCCAAATATGCATGTAAATCTTGTGCGGCTGCCTTTGTGTTTGACGTCATTTGGCGAATTTGCATGGGAGTTCTCATGTAAGTCAAATCTATGTCTACATTTTTAAAGTCTAAATCAAATATAAGAATCACTGTCTAGTTAACTAGTATAGTATGCCAGGGGCATCAACGATAGTGGGAAACATGGATCAGGGATAATTATGCGAAATCCGTAATCAGTGGCGTAGCTACCATGTATGCTTGTATGCTCGAGCATGCACATCATTTTGCAAAAAATAAAAAATTAATAAAATAAGATAAATAAATAAAAAATGTGGCATGAAGAAATTGATAAACATATAAGTACATGTATGTTAACGATGAAAGATTGCATTTTTACGGGTGTAATGAAAGATTATAAAATTTTGTTATACCCTTATAAATATCATTCTATATATTTATTACTTATAAAAAGTCCAACAAAAGAACTGTTTATTACATCGGTCTAACAATTTCACTATTGACCGGTCTTACATAAGAATTGTTAGACCGCAACGTCACTCGTCTGTTACGTCACAATTAATTAATCATCGTTCAATATCGGCGACGCGAAAATAGCCGAAGTTAGAGAGCTACAAGAGTTGTTGCTAACAGCACGGAAGGGAAGAGTAGGTTTTGTGATAAATATTTTTTGTTATATAATAGGTATATAATTGATTTTGTTCTTTCTCAGCTTGATGTTTTATATTTACTGAAGAAGCCATATTTTCCATATAAAATAATTGATAGAGTGTATTGATTAAATTGAACAATCTTAAGTGAGCAATGAAGGGTATAACAAAACAGTTATCTGGGGATTGGGGCAACATATGATTTGTTGGACCTGAAGGTGAAAATGTTGCCCTTGGCCTGCGGCCTCGGGCAACATTTTCACCTTCAGGTCCAACAAATGATACGTTGCCTCATATCCTTATCAATAACTGTATAATGTATTTTAACCATGCAGCCAGATTTAGCATCATTTATATTAAACTTTTACTAATTAATCTACACGGTTTTTTTTATGAAAAATAAATGCAGTTTTTCCTACATTGAACTCATAAAATTATGAATGTGGATAAACCGTATAATTATTTAATTTTCTCAACTCAAATTAAATTTTAGGTTTGAATAGACCAAATGATTTAATATATCTTGTGAATGTAATTAAATTGTTCTGGGCAACTTAAAAAAAAACATTTTACCTTCGGTGGCCTAAAGCTATCGGCTTATATTTGTCCACTATCTGAAACATTAACCCTAATTTTTTTTGTTTTTTCTCGACTTTTCTAATAATTTTTGAAAAAAAAACATTGCCAAAACTTTTTGTACTTGCCAAAAAATAACCAATCTAGTTAAATGTTGCTAATTAATAAACTACGATAGCCCGTATTTCTTCAACTTTATGATTTAAGATATAGAAAAAAAAAACGTCTCTCTACTACTATGATAATCACAGTGAGATCAGTAGAGACTAAAAATTTGGTCTGGTGTCTCTATATGGATCTCGCCAAGACTACTGTCATATAGACCCCTTGGTTTTATTTCTAATGATAAAACGGTGTCAAGACATTCATTTTCTTACTCTTATTGAATGCCCTTGGCCCCCACCAGGGCTTTGCCCTGGACCCACCTGGGGGCCTGGGCGGCCCCCAGACCCCTTGCCAATTTTAGCATGCACTTCCTTTTGAGTCTAGCTACGCCACTGGTAATGCAAATAAATTAGCCCATGTTTCTTACTATCGTTGATGCCCTGACATACTATACTAACTAAATAGTGATTCCTTACTTGGATTTAATTCTAGCAAGTGGTAATCCTACTTATACTCATACTTCCCTTTGGTAACGGGTTTGTTCGCCCGATCTACCTGTTTGCGGGAGTCCGTTCGCCCGCAATTTTGTTCGCCCAAAATCTTGTTCGCCCTATAAAAGATTCGCCCAATACTTAGATATATATTTGTATTATATTAAAACATATGAATTAAAAAATAACATATGACGTCGCGCTCGATGTTGGTGTCAAAAGGTCAAAAATTACTATTGCGGCGGCATTTGCCCTATTTTGTAATTTTAAACAATTCACCATATGAAAACTATATATCATTCGGTTGGTAATTGTATACTTAATATATTTTAACAAAAATATTGTTCAAAAAATTCCATTTATCCAATATATTAATTCGTTTATTAAGTCAATTACGTCCAAAAAAACGCATGTAGACGGGTAACAGAGCGTCGCGCATGCAATAACAAAATGTTGAGAACTTCCATAAAACAAACAACACAAACATAAAAGAGCTTAATCCACGAACCAAAAAATATCGCCTCATCCCCAAAATTAACATGATTTTATTATCGATAGTGTAGACTTTAAGCTTTTTATAACCGTTTTTCTTTTTTCGATATCTATTATACTTTTTCAAAACGAGATCTTGCAATATGGTATTGTTTTTGATGGAAAAATGTATTAGGAACGTCATTTTTTTTGTAATATTACGTCACGTAAAAAGGCGATAGAGATGACTGTAGGATTATAATGCACCTTTTTATTAAAGGTGCTTAGACACATAATTGAAGTAAATTTTTTTTCTCACATGTTCTGTTTAATGTCACAACTTATTATCGAATTGTTTCAAGAGTGAAGAATTCATATTAGCCAAAGGCATAAGATTGATACGTCGCCGTTGTTTTATGAAGAACTAATTCTCTATAATCACATCTGGGCGTCATTTTGTTTCCAACAAATGCTTGAAAATCACAGTAGAACAATGTCGGCAGTTCTGATAAAAAAATGATTTTGATGAAATTGTACATGTATTTTATAAAACCTGGTTAACAATAAAAAAACATTATTTGAATTATCATCTTATTTAAAAAATCTTTTTAGTCGGCGCGATTAAATTGGGTAGGTCGCGTTATAGGGGAAACAATTTAGGTATTTTTTTTTTTATTTTGGCCTCGGCAAAAAAATCATAATTTTCAGATCATGTAAAAAATTCCATGTTCGCAGGTATTCTAAAGCATGGTTTTTAAAAGCTAGAAAATGCACTTGTATGGGCTTTTCTCATGTCCGATCAACGTATTTAGGGGGGGGGGTCAATCAAAAGGAAAAGGGCATTAAAAATATTTTGAAGTGAATTATCATTTATCTTATTACGCAGAGAGAGTTCGTAAAACAAAAAAAATACACGAGTGAATTTCAAGAATTATTGAATTCCTATACGAAGAAGATCATATTAACTTGTTTGGCTTGAATAGACAGGAATTTGCTCAAACTCAAAGCTATATTAATGCAATCGCTCTGTTTACAGATTCCATTGTGTATTAACGAATTTTTAGTGAGCCATTTCAAATATAACTCGTAAGTTTAGTGGAATAACCTGTCATATGATTTAATGAAGAATCTATGCTTATATTTTGCCGGTCTCTAGCACGAAACAAGAGGGGTTTTATGGGTCAGTTAGGCCTATTCATTTTTTTTTTTTTTACTTAAGACGCCCCGCTTTCTCATTCAAAAAAAAAACAATAGCCTACATAGCTGTAATGGCTAAGCCGGGATTTTACAGTGAAGTATACGATTTTATTTATTCAATATCATGTATATATTGAAAGTCTCTTTCCCAAAAAATCTTTTATGAGTATCTATACAGACTATGCTTTACGACTTGAGCTATAATATGACAATGTTATGATTTGAAAAGTTAAAATTCTGCATTTAAAAAAGGGACGAGAAAGCAGAGTTATATGAAGATTCATTCTTTGCCCCCACCCCCCAACACACTTGGTATGAAACAAACAATCTCGGTAGCGGATCAAGTGGTAGTTCAAATTTCAGAGTAATTAAAAGTAAAGTAAAAAAAATACCATACCAGAGCACCCAAAGGATACACAGGTCCTCTGCATTTGGTAAGAAGAATCGTGTATATACACTAGGGATGGCAATTTGTAACCGGTTAAATAATCGATTAATCGGTCGGGACGATGATAACCCGTTAGAAAATCCGTAATCGGTTAGTCGGAAAAAATAAAATATATGTAAATTTGAACGCAGTTTCCTTAAAATCCCTTCTTTTTTTTTTTTAGAAAGGAAAGTGCTGCATAGATTTTTATTTAGGGTTTTTAAACAATATTTGGAGGTAATTATAGCTCTCCAGATACATTGTAGAGATCGCAGTGTAATTGGTCAATTTGTAAAGTGTTATTTATTGTTTATATAACATCAAGCCGTTACCCTGATAGTTCTGTGTTTTTTTTACGATATTAAAAACATCGCCACCGCTAAGCACTTTAAATTATAGTATGTCTATATTTTTCCGTTATATATTAAATTATGTTATTATAACATTGTACATAACGTTGTAAATTGTACATAAATTGAAAGTTCAGACATAGACTAGTTCTGATTATGGTATTAACGCAGACTTAACTTCTTTAACGATTTCATTGGAAAATTATCCCTTCCTGATTTCTCAAGCAAGATTCATGGTTTTCTTAATTTTTTCTTGTCTACTGAAATTGAAATAACGTATACTCTTATGTACATATAATTCCCCGATCAAAATAATAAACAGAATGTAACTTCTAAAGACTTTTTAGCCTTTTTGTTTATATGAAAAGAAAATGTCAATATGTATATCTTGATGCGACTAACTGGTTAATACATGTAGGTCGGATTGTTTTGCAGTTAACCGATTAGAAAATCTGCAATCGATTGCAATCCCTAATATATTCACATGTAAAGTTAACACCCACCCACCCCCTTCCGATTCGGTTAATCGGTTTAAAGGCTTTTCCTTGTCAATGAATTTAAGTTTGAGTTTTGGAAAGGGTACTTTAAACATTTTATTTTAATTGATAATACAGCAAGTGGACATGACTCCCCTATGCCACACCACTTTGAAAAAAATTATAGTTCCATAATTGACTCTAATACCTTTTTAATGAAGTGTCTCGACCATACTGCAAAAAATGAACGAAGAAATAAAGAAAGATAGGATGAAAGACTCTTCTAAGAAAAAAGCCCCCCCCCCCCCACACACACACATACATGCTTTAATTTGTGTTCTTTCTTGATTATCAAAGTGTATAACCTTTTTAGCTTATTTATATTTCTTGACTCCAAGCCCCGCCTTTAGGGGAAAAGCAATGCCATGACCCGTACCTTAATATTTCTAGTAATTAACTAATTACTATAGTGACATATAGAAAAATGTATTAGAATTAGAATAAATTATGCATTTTGATTCTGGAAACATATTTAAAGTATGCCGCATAAACGACAGTTAGTGTATCAAGATTTATACTTTCGACGTAAATAAAAGATATATCAGTAGTATAAGGAGCGTGGTCAGCCCGGAAGTGACGTCATAACCGGAAGTGGTTTAACCGGAAGTGGGCGGAAGTGGCCTAACCGGAAGTGGCCGGAAGTGGCCTAGCCGGCGAGGTCAACTGAGTGCACTTTTTATGCAAATGAGGTAAAAAATATGGTGCATTCTGATTGGCTGGGGATAGGGAGGTCAAGGGAGTGCAATCCTAACCCCCTTGCCCCTTAACCCTAACCCCCTAACCCTATCCCCCTAACCCTAACCCTAAATCCCCTTAACCCTTAACCCTAACTAACCCTAGCCCTCTAACCCTAACCCCCCTTAACCCTAACCCTAACCCCCCCCTTAGCCCTTTAACCCTAATCCCCTAGTCCCTAACCCTCTAACCCTAACCCCTAAATACGGTGCGCTTACATTGTATACAGGTTTTTTTACTATACGCTGCGACTACGTTTTGTTTTACTATACTTTGGTACTACGATTTTTGGCAGCGACTCAATAATGTGATTATGACGTCACACTTTCAATCACAGTCTAGCCAGTCTAGACAGCCAGCCGGTTCAAACTGGATTTTTTTCTGAAAACAATAACACACACACACACAAGACAGATTAGAACAAGGCAATTTTTATTCAGAATGAAAAATACATCCATTTACTTTTTTCTTCTTCTGTCCCTTATCAGGGATCTGTAATCAATCATTCTGTTATACCCCAAACTTCACAAGAAATTCTGAAGGCAGTTTTAAAAGCCATACGACCATTCAGGTAGTAGGCGTAAGTGGCTGGAAGTTTTCTCTTTTCCAGGTCCAGGAACAAATCTTGAAGACAGTCTTCTAAATTTCTGTACTAAATACTTCTATCCAGAATACCAAGATCACCCTCGATTGACCACTTTATTCAGGATAACCATTCATCCCCTCAAGACAGCTGCAGATTAAGTTTCTTCTCTTAGGACAATCTGCAGCATGAAATTTTTTTCTTTTTTCCAACCACACTCTTTGCCTAGATTCTCTTTCTTTAGGCGATTCTGTGGAATGGATTTTAAAATTCATGAAATCCTGTATGACTTCTTCTGTGGTTTTCATCCAGTGTCCTTCCTTGTCAATACCTCCTAATCTCTCAATATACCAACGAGTCTCCGTTTTCTTTGTCATATTTTTTGTGTGCTCCATTTTACCTGTGCCTAGTTCCAAGTACTAACGAAGAATGATCCTCCATGTCCAGCTCTGGTTTATATACCTTTACTGTAAGGGGCGTGTGCAAAAAATATACGTTTTACCTGCGTTTTTATACCTGTTGCATCATCTGTAAGGACCGTGTGCAAAAAATACGATAGACGTACGGTTTTTTTATGCTGACTATACAGGTAATACTAGGGCCGTGTGCAAAGCAATATACATTTTACCTGCGTTTTCTACGAGGGGGTATAAATGAGAAGAAAAAGTCTGGTCCTTTCTTCACATTCGACTATCATGTCAATCCTGATACACACTCACTCTCTGATTTTAGATGGGTATGATTGTTTAGTACGATGGGCACAAAACCACCAAGAATCTCTACCCCCCGGAGGCAGAACAAGTACTGGGAGTATTTCAGGAAGCGAGCACTATCATGGAAACCCCTCAGGATTTATGGTTACAATGCCTAGCCTTATCACATCATGCGACCATGGGGAAACTAGCTACCATACATTTTCTATGTCGACATATGAAAACAATTCTACCCCACAAATGGTACGGACTGAGCCTAACCCCTTATTTCGGAAAGCCGTACAGTTTCCTAACCCATCCCCAAGCGGCCAAAGTGATTTTACTGTGGCAGGACATAGATGCGATGGAGAAAGTATGTATTCAATACGGAATGAAATGGCTGGAAATTTCACACAGGCTAGGAAATCAGTGACTTTTAATACCAACCTCAATCAAATCTACGAATCACTACCCCCCCCCGAAGACCGGAGAAGCCCCTGGATGCAATTAGTAGCGGATCTAATACGATTCCGGCGGAGAATTCGACAGTTAGAAACTTTTGTTAGTTTTAAAGAAAAAAAAAATAAAATCATTTAATATCACTTCAGTGTTATGTTATTGTATGACGTCATCTTTATACACTCGGGTTCGGGTTCCCTGAATTTCGCTTTGTCACTGTTAATGTAGTCGATCAATTTACGCTCGAATGTTGATTATTTGATGTGTTCAATAATTGGAGAAAACATTGTGTATGATTGAAATTAATGATTGAAAGTTGTTTAATATATATAGTATTCGATGATTTAACTGTTATCTTATTTTATATTGTATTGTGTACGGACAATGGAAAGATGTTGAATATCCATAAGTTTATCCCTTATTTACATGATTTCTTGTTTTACATGTTAGGTGGCGCTTTTTCCAAAAGCGATATTTTTTGTGTTAGCCTATCACATGTCAAGATTTTTAATCACATGATTGATTATCGATGTTGCCGCCATATTGAACTGTCGTTTGCTTTTTGCAAAGGCGATTTTTTTTGTGTTATCCTATCACATGTCAGGATTTTAATCACATGATGGATTATCGATGTTTGCCGCGATATTTGACTATCGTCTGGTATTGTGTATAAATACAGACCCTCCTGAGAACTCACTGTCATTCTGCATTTTATTCTGGTTAGAACAAGAAGAAGAAGATGGAAAACCTGTTTCAGGAGGAACTTTTTATGATCCCTGGGATTTCTATTGAACACCAAGTAATAGTGAGGAGGATAGACACAGGGGCAGAGATCAGTAGATTCAACATGGTGAGGATACAGCTCAATACCGAGCCACAAAACAGAAGGGCACACCCTCACAGAAGGAGGTGAGCACCCCGATCGCCGCCCCCACCGCCGCCCAGACCTGCTGGTCCCCAGACACGGGCTAGGAACGAGGGACGGATTCCCCCCTGGGGCTTCCGGGTGCCCACCCAACGGATTCTTTGCAGCCTGTGCCTGGCAGAGGGGGAACCCAGTAACTATTGCTGCAGTCGCTGTTTACAACGACCCTCCTGTCTGCTCTGCACGGCCAGAGTGGTAGAGCAAAACCTTCCGTGCCCCCTCTGCCGGAACCATGAGCGGCTGATCCAATCCTTATCCCGGAGACCCGAATTTAACCCTGACAGTTCCAGTGATGATGAAGATGAAAACATTGGACGCATGGTTCAGGAGCTTTTGGCCGCCTAGGGGACCCATCTGGACCCAGCCCTCACCTGATCCCAAAAAAAAACCAGAAAAAAAAAACAAAAAAATTAAAAAAAACAACAAAATAACAAAAAACGGCCGTTTTTACGGCAACCGGCAAATTGTTTAGAAAAGATGCTTACTTTACAGTCGATAAATAAGAAACGTTCTGTGTGTGTCTTAGAAAAAAAAAGATGATCTTTTTTTTTTCAAAATACAGTCAAAGAAACGATTGTATCTTAGAAAGAAAAGATGATCTTTTTTTTATACAGTCAAAAAACGAAACATTGCGTGTTAAAAAAAAAAACAAAACAGAAAAGAAAAGAAAAGATTACCTTCTTATACAGTCGAAGAAACGAATGTGTCAAGAAAACACCAGGCCACAAATTTTGCTAAACTCATAAACACTTTACACTGAATGTGTTCAAGTACGACTTAATTTTCTATGTAAATTATGCCGCCATGATGAATCTCTGCAAGATTTTACCCCAGTTAAAAAGGCTTGTAATCCACCGTGTAGGTCGTTTAAAGTTTTTTCACATTGTTTATGATTGTGATTATGTTATCACTCACCTATATGTTTAATGTCAGCTATGCTAAATATCCCATTTCTGTGTAATTTGAGAGAATGTTTTGTCATGTGCTTAAAGTATGGCCTGCTATTCATGTCATCATTTAAAGTCGATCCTAAATAAATCTGTCTTAAAAAATACATTTTACGAATGAAATTTAATTTAATTGATTAGAGTATAGGTACCCATATATAAGAGCTATTATTTTGCATTACATTTAAATATGTTTATGTAACATTTTATCATAATAACAAAAATGGTTTTATTTTCTATACAGTCCTCAACATGGAAGATATGTTTTGTTCCTAACCATCTTTAATCCATTCTCTATGAAGTGAAGCGTGCTGGCTGCTGGTCTTCCTTTGGAAATACACAGTGAATTAACTAACATAAAAAAACAAAACAAACTTGAATCTAAAAGTTTCAATGAGATATAATTTTTAATTCTGTTTAATTTACATGTTTATATTTTAAAATGGATAAAAAGAAATCTGATAATGGAAATCAATACCATAAAGATAGTAAGTTTTTATCTCTAAGTGCTGATGAATTTCTGAATTTTCCATTAAATATTGACATTATATCACAGGGGAAAGAAAACTACCCGAGTGTATCTACTGGCCCCCGAGATCTGCTTATGAGTGCATGGGGACTGCGGTGAACCTTCTCTCCTGTTTAAACAGACTTTGGAGTATGACAGACAAAAGGTACTTTTTTTTCATTTATTTTACATCACATGAAAACACACAATTAATGATGATGAAGAATGTACACATGTTTTTCATAAGTGTGTGCAAATTGTTCAATATAATGTCTATAATGAGTCCAATTTCCTTTGGCTAGCCCACATGCAATCTTGTAAGGAAAAGCATAAGTCTGGTAAGGTAAACTTCCCATTTTTTGTAAACAGGCTTGAAACCATTGCTCTCTATTTTGTGGGTGTCTTGATAGGTGGAGATTCTTTTAGGTCTGTGACTTGCTCTGGCATAATCCCATTGAGCTAGTAAACAAATGACCACAGGTGTTTATGAGGTAAACACCTTAATAGTTCCTGGAATTCCTCTTTTTCTACGGCTAAATTTCTAGTCCCTATCGGTCTGCGAGTCGCATACACATTCGCTTGAGGGAATTTCTCTGCAATACTTTGACTCAATCCATGAGCTTTCACAGTTAAACAATTACACTGATGTACAATCGCTTCAACCTCACTGTTTAATAAATCACCCTGTATCTCCTGAAGACTCATGGTTCAAACTGATGGTTCAAGTCATGCCCCCCTTTTTATATGGACAAACAAGAATGTGTTGTTTTTATCTTTTTTTTTAATGTTCTAAAATTACAAAGTCTTAGGGCTAATTCTTCTCTTTGTCTTATTCTCACTTTGTGTCTTCGACAGCATAGAAAATCTTCTTTCTAATAACATCTGTTTAATTTAATCTTTGGTCTTATGTTTTCCTCCTCCTCCTGAGGTTTTTATTCTACAGGATGTTCTTCCATCAAGGGAGGTGGTATGATATCTTTTTCTCCCTCCTGTTTAAGTAACCATTCAGTTTCCTCTAATCTAGTGTTCTGACTCATTTTCTTTGCTGAAGCTGTTACCCATAATGAAGCCAGTCCACAACTGAGGTGTGTTTTGTACCATGTTTACTATTTATACTTTTTCATTGTATCTATTCCCCCCCCCCCCAATCTTTAAACCCTTACCATTTTGTTTTGTGTTTTGAAAAATAATCTATGGTTAAAGGGAGATAACCTACTTTTAAAAATGACAAAAAACACCATTTTTTCCCCTTTTATTTGTAACAACAAACAGCAACATCAAACAACAACAACAATGCATTACAATACATTTTGATAAAAACATTGACACTTGTCCATGACCCGTAGGTAATTTATGATAAGTGTTTTTAAACCAATTCGCTACGTATCTGTCCCTTTGTAAAGCCGTACTCTGGTCAAAAGGGAATAACCACTCGTCGGTTTTCTTTCTTTTCTTGTCTCTTTGATGTAAATAATGCACGCAATATTGTCCACACACATCGGTATTCCAGTCTTTATAGCGATACGGATTATAAATCCATTGTTGAGCATGACGCTGGATAAACTCTTGAATTTCTTTTTGTAAGGGAGGAAATCCATAAGAATCGAAATATTCCACCACGGGATTGCTCACATACAGAAACACCCAATGTTCTCCAGGTCGATCTTGAGGATCCGTATTTACCACGACAGCTTTTTCTCCAGGTCTTAATTGATCCGGTAATAAATCTACAGGATACACACCCCCAAAAGAACTCTTGAATTCTCTGGATAAGACTTCTCTCAATTGTCCCGTATCCATTAGTAATCAATGCTCACTTCTCTCTGTTTGTTAATTTCTAATAGGTTATCGAATTCTGCATACACCACACAATTGATGGTGTTAGCCGTATTGTTGGTAAACTGCACTTCTACTCTCAGATTTCCTGTTTCTATGATGTGGAATTTATCCGATTGCGCCTCTTGATCTTTAGTGAAATCCCAGCCCCATAGAGTGTAGCCGCTTTTATACTCTTCTAGGGTAATGTCCGGTGCCCAATCGTCTCCTAATTTTCCCAGGGCTTGATACAGACTGAGATATGATCTCAGATATAAATTGTCGTTGAAATTAGGCTCAAACAACGAGTCTCTCCGTTGATACTGACATCTAATTTCTTAATCCCAAAGTTTTGGAAATGAAAGGGATTTTTAGTTTGATCTCCGTTAAAGGCCGCATTCTCCACAAAGCCTAAAATGAGACGTTTAGGCATCTGGCCTTGAAATAGATGATCCGTAATCTTAGACTGAGTTCCTGAGCCAATGGTAAAGGTTTTCACTTCCACTCTTCTCAAGGGATATTTGGCTCTGTGGGTATTCAAACTCTGATTAATGGCATTCATCATGACTGTTGTGGGTTTGACTTTTCTCACCCACAAGATCATACTCAAAATTTTCACTTTTCCTGTACTTCCTCCTTTGATCATCATGTAGAAAGCGGGTCTAGCTCGATTAAATCGCAAACGGACGTCCACTCCATTAGGCAGAAATCGATCTTGTTGAAACAAATCCAGATGTAAACGATCCAGCAAACTGATTTTCTTACTCCCAGCAATAGCTTGGTGTCTTTTTCGGAATCCTTCGTTTTTAGAATTGTCCGGTAACGCTGTGAGGATGGGTTCGTTAATGGTCACCGTGTCGGTACTTGAACCTTTAGTTACATTAAAGGTTTTATTTTGAGCTACACCAAGGTCCTCTAACCCCACTTCGTCCATGTGTCCTGCCGTATCTTTTTCCCACAGACTACAGGCCCTCATCTGTGTCTTTAAAGTTCTGGGTTGGTATGACAATAATTTCTCCAGATAAGCTTTGTAAGGATAGGTATCCGTCCCCGGGGTCACTATTTTCCCATTCAGACTGACATCTATTTCCGTAAACATGGAATGTAAGATATTATTCACTGGACTCGAAGTGCTGTTAGCCCCAGTCAGATTACTTCCATCGTCTTTGGTAAATTGACATACCAATTGAAGATAAGTTTGAGATAAATCCAGATAGTGATCTCCTTGTCCTTTAATTTCAAATTCGATGGGAGCTGTCTCCGAATCTAAAGTACTGGAAATGGGGTAATATTCTTCCCATTTCGAGTCTTCTAAAGCAATATTAGTGGGAGGGACTTCAAACAATTGTAAATTGTTCATCCCACACGCACAGGATTCGGGCTGTCACATGATGTGTCTACTAGGATTCAGTTTTCACAAATGAACCTTCTGTTCACTGGACTGGCCTATTTATACTCTCTCAGTCAAACACATCTCAAGGACGTTTTCTTTTAGGAATTCCTCCTTGTGTTTTCCTTTTTCTCTTAGGACCTCCTCGGGCTAACATAGGGGTCTTTTTTCTTCTGTTGTTAGTACCTCCTAGATTCATTCTTTGTTTCACCATTACCGAAGTATTTTTTAGAGCTTGTACTCCGTGAGTTTTGACTGCGTCTTTTAAAGATCTCTTATTTTCTAATACGTCTAACCCCGTTCTAGCAGCAGCAGTCAAGGCGTGTTTAGCTCCCGTTTTCAGTAAATCAATAAAAATCCTCGGCCTCTCTGTCGTTTTTCTTCTTGTTATTTTAATCACCATTCCCGATCCCCTCTGTTTTTTCATTCTCTTTCTTCTTCTTTTCTTAGTACCTCCTAGATTCATTCTTTGTTTCACCATTCCCGAAGTATTTTTTAGAGCTTGTAATCCGTGAGTTTTGACTGCGTCTTTTAAAGATCTCTTATTTTCTAATACGTCTAACCCCGTTCTAGCAGCAGCAGTCAAGGCGTGTTTAGCTCCGGTTTTCAGTAAATCAGTAAAAAATCCTTCCCCTCTTTGATAGTTTTTGGGTGGGTAATAGCCTGGTGGTGGTGGTGGTGGGGGTTGCTGCTGAGCCCCTCTTAATAATCCTCCTACTAGATTGCTGACTAAAGGAGCTGCTACTTTAAATAGGGATCCTAAAAAACCGTGTCCTTTTTGATGTAATAATCCTCAATGATAGACAAACTGTCCGTGTCCTCTTTGTCTCAGTAATCCGGGATGATACTGCATGTTTCATGTCTTTGTTCAACTGACCTTTATATCCTCGGGGGACTTCCTTTTATACCTTTACAGCTGAATACAATACAGACAGCAGACCAGACAAGCCATCACGCCTAATAAGATGGAACACAATAAGGGTACATTCATCTCAGTATACTTTTCTGAAATGAAGTTTCACCACTGATTTACCACTTACAAAGGGCATGGGTTGTCCTAAAAGAGTCATGATGTGAATCTCAATGGTATCGAAATGTTTTTTACTTAGTTTCAAATATTCCGCTCGAATGGGTTGTTTTGAGTCCTCCAAATGAAATGTACTAGGCACCACTCTTAATAATTTCAAGGCATTGGATCCTACCGTCTGGGTTTGAATCAAGTCACAATAGACATACATGGATTTCAGATTTTCATATAAATCCACAGTATTGTTTCCCAAGTAACTAATGTTGATTTATTTGGTCATGTTTTCTGTATCATTCTGAAGAATGACTTTCTGACTGTCCATGCCTAGCTTATAAGCTAGGGATGTGGGGAAACGAATGCAAAAGGGAGTTTTTCTAAGCAATTTTCCATTAAATTGATACACCACTCGATCATAGGTTTCATAATATACTATTTCATAGAATTTTCTTCATCTGGATGACCAAGGGTTCTCCATATTTTTTTTTCAATGATCTCTCTAGTCCTAGACTTATTTCCTCTGTTAAAGCCATGGGATGAGTGTAAGGCCCGGGTCTGAAGTGAATTCGTCTAATTTCCATCTTGCTATCTCGATCGATGAGTTGAGGCCATTTAGTATGGGCCCAATCGAGCAGTACAGGACATTGACTTAATGGTATTGGGTCTAAGGTTTTCATTTTAAATCTGCCGTAAACATCGGGGTCTTTGATATGGGAAGCAAAAGACTGAGGGATCAGGATGTCAAAATAAGCCTCCTTTTCTGTAATGTTTTTCAATGAATTGGGATACATCATTTCTGTTAAAGCCACTTCCCATTCTCCGTCGGTTAAATCCACTGTTTGTGGCAATAAGGTTTTAAATTGAGCGGTCGTATTGCTAGAAAAAGAGGACATAGATCCATCACTGGGTAAAGTCATGTAAAACCCACTGCTCTCAGCCATGTTCAATCTAAGACTGAGACCCTAAACCTTAAGACCTTTGTATTTATAACAACACTTTTTTTTTAAATTCAAAAATTTATTCAATGATTTACACTTCTATTTCTTCTTCTTCGTCTGATGATCGGTCCTCAATCACTCGAGTCAACAAAAGTCCTTTGTTTTCCATCGACTCTTTAATCTGGGAAAAAGGGATGCGACAATACACGTACTGCCTAACGCCGTGATAATCTGGAAAAGTCAGTTTTTTTTCTCCATCTTGAAAAAAATGTTTCACACAGTCTCTGATGTCCGAATACCAAAGACTTTCATTCAGTATCATGTTCACAGGTGTCCCATCTTTCATAGAATGTTGAGTACAGGTGACCCATTTGTATTGCTGATAATGTTGGTTGATTTTCACCCTCACTCTAGGTCATGGAAGAGATGGGATTTTCACTCTTTTTTCCAACCACACATTGTCCAGGGAATAGCCTGGATGATTTTCATAGAAATCCATGATGGCTCCTATTTTAGTTTTCATCCATCCTCCTTGCATGTACATGAACTGAGTGAAGAGGGGGTTATTCCCAGCCCCTCAACCTCGTTCCTATAGACGACTGTTTGTACAGGTATATCTGTTAATATGTGTGGATTATAAAAAAGGCTGTAAATTTGCATTTATGTAAGATGGTACATTTTTTTTAGTAAAGTTCTTTTCTTTGTCTTAAAGTAAGGCTCCACAATATCATTGTTTGTTAAACATGCATTATTCGTCAAAATATAAAATTAGAAGATACACTACGTACTTTTGACCACACACAGAGTTATTTTGACCGAAGGTCCAATATACATATAAAAACAATAACCGAAATTATAACTGGTTTCATTTGTAAGGAAAAATATACCGGTATATTCATCATCCTGTTGTAAAACAAAACAAAAACAAGAGGCCCATGGGCCACATCGCTCACCTGAGTTACCTAGGTGATGCAGTTCTATATCAGATTTCCCCTCTTGCTATACCTATCAAGCCCCATACCCCCTCCCCTTTCATGATTTTAATACTTTAGAATTTACACTACCCCAGGATGCTTCCACCTAAGTTTTAGCTTTCCTGGCCCAGTGGTTTTTGAGAAGAAGATTCTTAAAAGATTTTTCCTAAATATTTCTATGTAAAACTTGGATTCCCTATTGTGCCCCCCATGATCCCTGGGGTCATGATTTTAATAATTTAATATCTACACTACCCAAGGATGCTTCCACATAAGTTTCCGCTTTCCTGACCCAGTGGTTCTTGGGAAGATTTTTAAAGATCTATTCCATATATGTAAAATTTATTCCCACAAGCACCTGACGTTACCTAATAAATAGGTACACTGTATGTGTATATTTTTTTATGAAAAGAAAAATAAGTAACGTCAGGTGCCTGTGCTTATTCCCTATTGTGGCCCCGCCCTACCCCTGGGGGTCATGATTTTCTTTCGTGAATTAACCGTCTAGTACATATTTACAATGTATTTCATATCAAAAATACAGAAAGTACATAGAATTTACTTTTTATTTTAAAAAAAATCATGCCCGAAGTATCTTAAATCACCTCTGACTTTTTAACTGCAGGTATCAATTTTGTATGTTGTAAATTGTAAATGTTATTAATGAAAGAAAGCCAAAAAAATATCTTTGGACCCGGATTTATATACAGTCCAGGGGTTGTGGAGGGCGGCATAGGTCCTTTGATCGCATGCTAATATGGGACTTGCTCTCATATATCTTAAACTATGTCAAAAACACAATTCACTAAACTTCCATTTTTTGCGCCCCCCCCCCCCCCCCCCGCCCCACCGAAAGTTGGGGATATTAATTTCGGTCTGCCCGCTCTTATAATTCTGTCCGTCTGTTACACTTTTGTTTCGAGCAATACTAGTATCTCGAGAAGCATTTGGGCTTTTATAGTGAAATTAAAAGATAGCTTTGGGTCTGGGATGTTAAGGCGGGGGGGGGGGGGGTCCAGTCCACTAGCACCCGTGAGAATTATATGGAGATTTTTAAGATACATGTTCGTAAGAAGAAGCTTTATCAACCGACAAAATACGAACGGGCATCCCCCTAGATTTATGATATGGCTATAATACCTGTGTATTAAACAGGACCAGTTAAAGCCGTATTAATTTTATTTTTTGCAGCATATAGTATTTTGAACAAGAATTTTTAGGAATTTTTAATTTTTAGAGTAAACTCAGGTGACCTATTGCTATCACTTTCGTCCGTCGTCGTCGTCGTTCGTCGTGCGTCGTGCGTTATCATTTGAACATTTTCAGCTTCTTCTCTGAAACCACTGAGCCAATTTCAACCAAATTTGGCATATAGCATCTATGGGTTAAGGGGAACAAAAATTGGGAATTTCATGGTCCCTGCCCCCCTGGGGCCTGAGGGAGTGGGGCCAAAACCACTAAAATTAGTGCAATCTTTAAAAATCCTCTTCTTTACTCCTGGACATCAAGCAGTCAAACTTTTGCATGATTATAATCAGCATTGAGTCCTCTACAAAAATTGTGAAATTCATGGCCCCGGGGTTATGGGTTCTAGTGCTAGGGCGGGGCTATTTGATTTTTTAGTGAAAATGTATTATTTCTTTGAAAATCTTCTTCTCTGCTACTGGGTATTAAATAAACCTACTAAGTACATAGTTATGATGAGCAAAAGTGCCTCTACCAAAATTGTGAATTTCATGGCCCCAGAGTTAGGGGTTCCGGTGTTAGGGTTGGGGCTCTATGGATTATAATAGTGAAATTACATGAATTCTTTGAAAATCTTCTTCTCTGCTCCTGGGTATTAGATAAACTAACTAAGTGCATAGTTATGATGAGCAAGAGTGCCTCTACCAAAATTGTGAATTTCATGGCCCCAGAGTTAGGGGTTCTGGTGTTAGGGTGGGCTCTATAGATTATATACATGTAGTGAAATTACATGGATTCTTTGAAAATCTTCCTCTCTGCTCCTGGGTATTAAATTAACTAACTAAGTGCATAGTTATGATGAGCAAGAGTGCCTCTACCAAAATTGTGAATTTTATGGCCCCAGGGTCAGGGGTTCTGGTGTAAGGGGGGGGGAGGGCTCTATAAATTATATAGTGAAAATACATGAATTCTTTGAAAATCTTCTCTGCTCCTGGGTATTAAATTAACTAAGTGCATAGTTATGATGAGCAAGAGTGCCTCTACCAAAATTGTGAATTTTATGGCCCAAGGGTCAGGGGTTCTGGTGTTAGGGTGCGGCTCTATAGATTATAATTATAGTGAAATTACATGAATTCTTTGAAAATCTTCTTCTTTGCTCCTGGGTATTAGATAAACTAACTAAGTGCATAATAATGATGAGCAAGAGTGCCTCTACCAAAAGTGAGAATTTTATGGCCCCAGGGTCAGGGGTTCATGTGTAAGGGGTTGGGGGTCTCTATAGATTATAAAGTGAAAATACATGAATTCTTTGAAAATCTTCTCTGCTCGTGGGTATTAAATAAAATAAATAAGTGCGATTCTTTGAAAATCTTCTTCTCTGCTCCTGGGTATTAGATAAACTAACTAAGTGCATAGTTATGATGAGCAAGAGTGCCTCTACCAAAATTGTGAATTTCATGGCCCCAGAGTTAGGGGTTCTGGTGTTAGGGTGGGCTCTATAGATTATATACATGTAGTGAAATTACATGGATTCTTTGAAAATCTTCCTCTCTGCTCCTGGGTATTAAATTAACTAACTAAGTGCATAGTTATGATGAGCAAGAGTGCCTCTACCAAAATTGTGAATTTTATGGCCCCAGGGTCAGGGGTTCTGGTGTAAGGGGGGGGGGGGGGGGGGGCTCTATAAATTATATAGTGAAAATACATGAATTCTTTGAAAATCTTCTCTGCTCCTGGGTATTAAATTAACTTAGTGCATAGCAATGATGATCAAGAGTGCCTCTACCAAAATTGTGAATTTTATGGCCCAAGGGTCAGGGGTTCTGGTGTTAGGGTGTAAGGGGGGGGGGCTCTATAGATTATATAGTGAAATTACATGAATTCTTTGAAAATCTTCTTCTTTGCTCCTGGGTATTAGATAAACTAACTAAGTGCATAATAATGATGAGCAAGAGTGCCTCTACCAAAAGTGAGAATTTTATGGCCCCAGGGTCAGGGGTTCATGTGTAAGGGGTTGGGGGTCTCTATAGATTATAAAGTGAAAATACATGAATTCTTTGAAAATCTTCTCTGCTCGTGGGTATTAAATAAAATAAATAAGTGCGATTCTTTGAAAATCTTCTTCTCTGCTCCTGGGTATTAGATAAACTAACTAAGTGCATAGTTATGATGAGCAAGAGTGCCTCTACCAAAATTGTGAATTTCATGGCCCCAGAGTTAGGGGTTCTGGTGTTAGGGTGGGCTCTATAGATTATATACATGTAGTGAAATTACATGGATTCTTTGAAAATCTTCCTCTCTGCTCCTGGGTATTAAATTAACTAACTAAGTGCATAGTTATGATGAGCAAGAGTGCCTCTACCAAAATTGTGAATTTTATGGCCCCAGGGTCAGGGGTTCTGGTGTAAGGGGGGGGGGGCTCTATAAATTATATAGTGAAAATACATGAATTCTTTGAAAATCTTCTCTGCTCCTGGGTATTAAATTAACTTAGTGCATAGCAATGATGATCAAGAGTGCCTCTACCAAAATTGTGAATTTTATGGCCCAAGGGTCAGGGGTTCTGGTGTTAGGGTGTAAGGGGGGGGGGGCTCTATAGATTATATAGTGAAATTACATGAATTCTTTGAAAATCTTCTTCTTTGCTCCTGGGTATTAGATAAACTAACTAAGTGCATAATAATGATGAGCAAGAGTGCCTCTACCAAAAGTGAGAATTTTATGGCCCCAGGGTCAGGGGTTCATGTGTAAGGGGTTGGGGGTCTCTATAGATTATAAAGTGAAAATACATGAATTCTTTGAAAATCTTCTCTGCTCGTGGGTATTAAATAAAATAAATAAGTGCGATTCTTTGAAAATCTTCTTCTCTGCTCCTGGGTATTAGATAAACTAACTAAGTGCATAGTTATGATGAGCAAGAGTGCCTCTACCAAAATTGTGAATTTCATGGCCCCAGAGTTAGGGGTTCTGGTGTTAGGGTGGGCTCTATAGATTATATACATGTAGTGAAATTACATGGATTCTTTGAAAATCTTCCTCTCTGCTCCTGGGTATTAAATTAACTAACTAAGTGCATAGTTATGATGAGCAAGAGTGCCTCTACCAAAATTGTGAATTTAATGGCCCCAGGGTCAGGGGTTCTGGTGTAAGGGGGGGGGCTCTATAAATTATATAGTGAAAATACATGAATTCTTTGAAAATCTTCTCTGCTCCTGGGTATTAAATTAACTTAGTGCATAGCAATGATGATCAAGAGTGCCTCTACCAAAATTGTGAATTTTATGGCCCAAGGGTCAGGGGTTCTGGTGTTAGGGTGGGGCTCTATAGATTATATAGTGAAATTACATGAATTCTTTGAAAATCTTCTTCTTTGCTCCTGGGTATTAGATAAACTAACTAAGTGCATAATAATGATGAGCAAGAGTGCCTCTACCAAAAGTGAGAATTTTATGGCCCCAGGGTCAGGGGTTCATGTGTAAGGGGTTGGGGGTCTCTATAGATTATAAAGTGAAAATACATGAATTCTTTGAAAATCTTCTCTGCTCGTGGGTATTAAATAAAATAAATAAGTGCATTGTTATGATGAGCAAGAGTTCCTCTACCAAGATTGTGAATTTTATGGCCCCAGGGTCAGGGGTTCTGGTGTTAGGGCAGGGCTCTATTGATTATATATGAAAATACATGAATTCTTTGAAAAAATTCTTTTCTGCTCCAAGGAATGAAATAAACTAATTACATAGTTATGATGAGCAAGAAAACCTCTTCCAAAATTGTGAATTTTATGGCCCTAGGGTCAGGGGTTCTAGTGATAGGGCGGGGCTCTATTGATTATATAGTGAAAATACATTAAATCTTTGAAGGTTTTCTTCTCTGCTCCTTGGTATTAATCAGATGAACTACCTATATAGTTATGATGAGCAAGGGTCCTAATCTTCCAGAATTGTGAATTTTAAGGCCCCAGGGTCAGGGGTACCATGAAGTAAGGATGGCTGTACTTATATACTGAAACTGGATGAATTGTTTGAAATCTGCTCCTTGGTACTAATCAAATATTTTTGAAAAGCAAGGGTGCCTTTTCAAAAATTGTGCAATGTGTGGATCTAGGCCTAAGGGTCAGGGGTTCATGTGTGATTGGGGCATTACTGATCATGCTGAATATTACTGATTACTTGAAATGCATTTTTTGTTCCCGTACCCTGCCTATGGGTATTAAGTAACAAACTAAGCAACTGCTAAGTGTATTGTTATGATGATCAATGGTGCCTCTTTCAAAATTGTGAATGCCATAGCATCTGGATTAAAGCATGAATCAAATTCAATCACTGGAAAGTTGTTGCATAATGCTCAGGTGACCTGTAAGACCAATGGGCCTCTTGCTTGGTTTTTGCAATTTAACTTTAGACCATAACTCCTTATTGTCCCGACCTCTCTTCGTAAAGTACCCCTCCCCAACCCGCCTCCCCCACTCCGACCCCTACTAGATCCGCACATACTATTATTTTTTATTTGCGGAAGCGACTACGACAAGACATGGCTTTGAGGTATCTTGTAGGGATTTCATCTATCGAAATCCCTATAAAATTGAAAAATTCAATAATCCAACCGTGAATACAATGGACAACAATGACTGATCCCCGTTTTTGGTTACGTTCGTTCGTAAGATGTCGGTGTTTCTCTAGTAACCCGTAATGGAGAAACACCGACATCTTACGAACGAATATAACTCGCCCTAACTTCCCGTATTTCGATAGTTTTCTCGGGACCAATTGAAAATTGCTCATGTCAAATTTTTGTAATCACTTACAATGTTTTGAAAAAAGGAACAAATAGGAAAAAAATGCACCATGATACTTGAGACAGATTAGGAAACACGTTTGTCATTCCTCAGTGATTAAACGTATACAAACTACTCGTAGTTTGCGCCTTGTTCATATGGGGAAAGGTTACCTTTTACAGCTTGAAAAAAAAAATAAATCCATGCAATCAAGTAAATAGGTAGTGCGCTTCATAAAATGTATTGTATTGACCTGAGAGAGAGAGAGAGAGAGAGAGAGAGAGAGAGAGAGAGAGAGGGAGAGAGAGAGATTCTTTTTTTAAATTTATTGAAATATAACTTCAAAGAAATAAACGAGCATTCATGGTAGACAGTATTTTATTAGATGATGTTTAAATAGCGATCTAACTAAATTATCTTGGGCTGCTTATATTTTTTATATATATGACAGGCCTGAAGCAATCATTTTCAGTTTGGTGGGGGGGGGGGGTGCACAACAAAAAGTTTTGAGTCACTACCAAACAATTCCCTGGGAAGCCAAGATCTTTTCTATTGAAGGGGCACAAGTATACAATAGCTAAGTTTTCTATAATACCGGTATTACATTGTTTATTTATCTACTTTATTATGTGGGGGGGGGGGGGGCTTATCCAAAACCCCTCAACCCCGTTCCTATATACGATCGTGTGTACATGTATATCTGTTTATATGTGTGGATTATAAAAAAGGTTGAAAATATTCATTTATGTAGGTTGGTGCATTTTTCTTAGTAAAGTTCTTTTCTTTGTCTTAAAGTTATGCTACACTAAGTCATTGTTTGTTAACCATGCATTATTCGTCAAAATATAAAATTAGAAGATACACTTTATACTTTTGACCACACAGAGTTATTTTGACCGAAGGTCCAATATACATATAAAAACTATAACCGAAATTATAACTGGCTTCATTTGTAAGGAAAAATATATATTCACCATCCTGTTGTAAAACAAAAAAAAAGATTGGTTTCAGAATACCTACAATAATATTTATATGCGGACTTTTAAAATGAAAACATACTCGTCACTTCGTTGTCATGACGTCCTTCAAAAGTATGTGCACTCATATGCTCACATGTATCACAAGTGCTTGTAAACCAAACAACTTCCCCATCCCCGTCCCCAATATACATACCGGGTCCCAAGATATTCATATCTGTCTTTTTTATATATATACGAGGGGTTATCAAAAAGTTCGTGGACTGAGGCGATAAAATAAATACTACGTAGTCTGTGCTTTCAAAATTTATAAGGAACATAAAACAACAAAAAATAAAGAGATTTTGGAATGTTAAGCTTCATACGTTTATTATTTGCCAAATTATTATAAAATAAAATTGACATTATATGATCACCCGGCGCTGTCATCGTTAAAAAATTTATGACGTCCCAAAAAGTCATATTTTTCAAAGTCTGATTCTACCCCATACACTTATTTTGATGAAGTTTCCTGGAGTTGAATAAGGACTTAAACCCGTCTTGTTTGTATCCATCTACACTGTCATGAAAGACTGCTTTCAATGCATATAATCTTGCATATGGATTTATACATTGGGAGAGTTTCTTGCTTGATTGTGCCAGCACAGTCTGCTTTTTGAGTTCAATATCTACCACAAATAACCAACGTCATTTTTTGACATGATTGACTTTTCATACCTTAAGTACAAATCGACATTAACTGTTCAGTTCTTTTCTCTCGGAAAATATTTTGGCATTAAAAACAAGTCATGTGAATGCATTTTATTTCCCTGTAGCCAGATTTAACATTTTCTAGGTGTATAACAGTTTTTTCAGGCGCGAAACTTTATAAAATGTTGGAAAAAGAACCCCCTCCCCCCTTTTGACGTCATTTTAAAGCCCTTAATTGTTTGGACACTCCATACAAAATGTACGATAAAATCTAACAGAACTTACCGAATGATGTAAAAATTGCAAATTTTACGGACTAAAACCGTCTCTTCACAAACCCGAATTAATGGGATTTTTTGATGTCAGATGATCATTATAAAGGAGTTTTCCTCAGTAATACCGAGGGCGAAAAAACGTCATTTTTGAGGTTGCGCCGCCTAGACAAACCATTGCTTACAAAAACATTATTAATTTTGTTAAAAATAAAATCTATGATTTGTGGTTTCTTCTATAGATAGAAAAGATGATGATAACTAAATGTTTTAAAATTCACTACTATACCTAAAGCGGTTTTAATTTTATTGTGCCAGTCCACGAACTTTTTGATAACCCCTCGTATATATATATAAATTAACCGTCTAGTATTTACAATGTATTTTATATGAAAAATCCAAAAAGTACATAGAATTCACTTTTCATTTTTGACTGAAGGTATCAATTTTGTATGTTGTAAATTGTAAATGTTATAAATGAAAGAAAGCCAAAAATATCTTTGGACCGGCCGGATTTATATATATTCCAAGGGTTGGGGGAGGGGGGCATGGGTCCTATGATGGCATATTAATATGGAACTTGCTCTCATATATCTTAAATTATGTCAAAAACACAATTCACTAAACTTCCATTTTTGCGCCGACCCCACCCCCCACCCCCCTCCCCGAAAGTTGGAGATATTACATTCGGTCTGCCCGTTCGTCTTATAATTCTGTCCATCTGTTACACTTCTTACACTAATGTCTCGAGAAGCATTTGAGCTTTTACAGTGAAATGAAAAATAGCTGTGGGTCCGGGGGGGGGGGGGGGAGGGGGGCAGTCCACTATCATTAGATATTAGAATTATATGAAGATTTTTTAAGATACAATTTTGTAAGAAGAAGCTTTATCAACCGACAAATTACGAACGGGCATCCCCCTGGATTTATGATATGGCTATAATTCCTGTGTATTAATGCCATATTAATTTTATTTTTCACAGCATAATATTATTTTGAACAAGAATTTCTTTAAAGTTTTGGGGTTTTTGCAATTTAATTTTAGACCATAACTCCTTATTGTCCCGACCCCCCTTCGTAAAGTACACCCCCCCCCCTTTCGACCTCTACTAGATCTTCACATACTATTTTTTTTTTATTTATTGCAACACAATGACATTTTTTTTTTCAGAATTATCCTTTCACTTCTCTTATCGAACCCCTTTGCTCGTTTAAATGTCCATTGAAATGTATTGTAGCGTCAAGGTAGCGACTCAATCGCAACTTCTCGGGCCTTTCCGACTAGCGGAAAAACGACCCCGAATGTATAAGGAAGACGCCATGACAACCCCCCTTTTTCACGATCTATAAAATAAACCTTACATCTGTGCAATATGGACGTTAACTTTATTCGATGTAATGATATTACCTAAAATATACTACAGAAGGAACTTCTATCTCAGTCTATCCTATATTTGAATAAACAGGAAATGTATAAAATTTTAACATCCGGTGATGTTAATACATTCGAGGTTGTTTTTCCGACCTCTGACGGAAAGACCCGAGATGATGCGATTGGGTAGCGACTTCGACAAGACGTGGATTTGAGGTATCTTGTGGGAATTTTATCTATCGAAATCCCAATAAAATTGAAGAAATCAATAATCCAATTGGAATACAATAGACAACAATGACTGATCCCCGTTTTTGGTTACGTTCGTTCGTAAGAAAAAAAAACGTTGAATAAACTTTTATTCAAAGTCTAATCAACATTGATTTTCAACGTTGAATCAACGTTAAGGTTTCAAAGTTGAACTCAATTGTCAAAATCTAACATAAACTAAACGTTGAATCAACATATATAATCAACGTTGATTCAAAGTTTTTTTTTCAATGTTGTGTGCCTGCTGGGTACGTATGATCATGTAATCTATCTAATTCTTTTTTTAAACACCCAAGTTTATGTTAACGCCCCCAAAATCTACCTGATTCAAGATCAATAATTTACCGCTTGTCAATCATTAAAAAAACAATAGCTTCTGATTTGATTGATAGGTCAGCTACCTGTGCTTCCTGATAATCTGTGTTTGCATGTTTTGAAAACAATTTACCTGGTCACGCGTCAAACGCTTTAATGTACCCGCATAGTATACACGCGGGGGTTTTAGAGAACTCCAAATATGTTTGAATTTTATTTTAAAAATAATTGAAAGTAGATTCACTGCTGTTTGTTGCTTGCATGTGTTATATATCGTCCACAATATCTGTAGAAAAAAGACCGCGTCCACAGAAACCGGCTCTATTTGCCGTAATTGGAATTCCGACGATTTAAATTATTTTCTAAGAAATGGGATATGAGAAAAATATTCAGCACTAAAAAACGGAACAGCATAGTTTTTAAAAGATGTTTTATTTTGTACTATGGCTACAATCCGCCCGATGTTGTACAGATGTCAGAATTAATGCTCGAATTTCCTCTAGCGTCTGTATATTTACGTAATGAAAATGTGAAGATAATTAATAGTGATCGATTCTGAAAAGAAATCTTTCTAACAATAAAATTTTGTTAACACGCGAAGAATAAAAAATATGGAATATTTTGGACAACATTGTTGGCCAGAAAAAATACCCCAAAACATTCCGATCGCGGTAAATGCATGCAGGACGGATTACATATTAGGTGGATTAATAATTTTTTTTATTTCAATATTCAGACTTTTTTAATCAAGTGATTTCTTTTATTGAAGATTAAATAAGATAAATACGAGGGTTGTCCAAAAAGTTCGTGGACAACGACGTTTTTGTGAAAATAAATGGGTCTACATAAATCTGTTGTATATCAAAATATTTCTTATAAAAAAACAAGTAAGAATGATTTAGTTTTTATTGATGGAACGTAATATTTTTGTAAAAATCGGGGTCTTTAAAGGTTGCGGATAGTGCGCACGGACCAAGGTTAAAATGACGTAAACTCTGATTAAAGAGTTCGGCTTAAAATGATTATTTTTTATATAAAACAAGTCAAAAATTAATAAAAATTTTATGTAACACAAATAAAGAGGTTATTATCATTTTATGATATCTTAAATATCGCTTACTATATAGACAAAGAAAATACACAAAGAAAACCTTACCAGGTGCGTGTCAAAACTCAGCAGAAAAAGTGACGTCGTCCGTCGGCACGGGTCAGCGTCCGGTCAAAAAATTAAGTTATATGACGGTTGAAACGATGTAAGAAACAAAATATTTGTTAAAACAACTCAAATTATTAAAATATATGGAATGTATTGATTTGGGAATCGTAGATACGATTTTTCAACAGTGTGTACAAATTCGAAGACACTACAAGCATGTAAAAAAAACCATGTAATTAACTGTAAATGGAGATTTCTATTCATGACGTTGTTATAAATCTAGCGCAGCGTCAAACTGGGTTGTTCAGTTTGAGTATACAAACTGTTAATTTAGATGACGCTCGTAAATTTTTGTGCATTGTTTTAAGTCAAAATCCAAATGTTTGACGTTATATGAAATTAGCGTAACGTCAGACTGGTCCATGCGCACAATCTGCGATCTTTAAAGACCCTGATTTTTACAAAAATATTAAGTTTCATCAATAAAAATTAAATCATTCTGCCTTATTTTTTTGATGAGAAATATTTTGATATACAATAGATGCATATAGAACCACTTATTTTAACAAAAACATCATTGTCCACGAACTTTTTGGACAACCCTCGTATTATTGATTTGTAGTTTTTACTCGTGATTTCTTCTTTTATGTAAGGAAAACATTTTCTAAAACGACATACATGTATCTTATTTTTTTCCTTCAAAACATTACCATGATTACGATGAATACGTTTATTTTACAAATACATGTAAATTTCATATCAAAATAATTATTTTACGTAGTTTTACTCAAAACCAGACACAAAACACGTAATGTTGACCTTCATTACTATACACAGACTTCCTGTGTAATGCTACGTATACACAGATTTTTGACATCTTGGGTATTGGGGGTCTCCAGGTAAATAACACCACTGTTACTTCGACCAATCCCCCTCCTCAGGTAACCCTACGGTAAAAAAATTGGGTCTTTAACTTCTGTATTATTGAACTCAGAAGGATTGATGATAAAGAATCGAATTTAAAACTCAGTAAACTGATATGGCTTTTTGTGTCATTTTTTTTTTACAGTTTGTTTAAGGGCTATAATAAATGAATGGATTTACTGCTTACGCATCAGAGTTAATTTTGAAAGTATGCATGTTGAAAAGAATAAACTATCAATCATCTTGATGAGTAAAATCACATGTATGAGCTGAACAAAATATTCATATAAGTCGAAGTGGGGCACTCAAAAGTTTACAACATTTCAGATGTGAGAATATGATGATTATATGACCAACGGTCATACAGTTTAAATCATGTTCTTTGAAAAAATTCCGAGGTTCGTGCAAAGATAACATGATAATGGTAAAGAATTATTACATGAAAATGAAGCAATGAGCCTGCATATAGTTTATTATCCTATTGGGATAATCGTTTTCTGACATACAAGTGTATATACTGTATCTTTCTTCAAACATGCAGTTGCCCTTGACCATGACTATCTAAACTCAAAACTCTGATTTTTTTTTTTATTTGAATTCCACAATGCTAACAAACAAACATTCAAGATGAACACAATATTTCATTGCAGCATTCATTTTTAGAGAGAGAAAGAGAGAGAAAGAGAGAGAATGCAAGAGAAAGAAAGAGAAAGAGATGATGTTGTCATGAGGAAAACTTGTTTTCAAATTACATTAAGAATTATTTTAATTAAATATATAAAAAAAAAATTAAGATAGTAATTTTTTTAACATTTATAAATTATTTTTTTTAAAAAGTTGATTTTAATAAATAAAAATTTCTGTTTTTGGTAGGAAATATTTACATTAACTAAACTCTCGTTTTAGTTGAATTTCGGAATTTCACAATTGTCAAATGGAAATATTTAGCACTTTTCCATCTTCTAACATTGGTTTTCTTTTATGTTCATGTCACCTTTTGTTCATTGTAAGTAATTGTATTTACATCAAATCTTTTAGTTAATTGCTCAGGTGAAAAAGTAAGTTTCCATGTTTACATTTTATTGCTCAAAACCAATAGTCTTTTGTTTAGGGATTAAGCCTTGCAGAGGACTTTCTATTAAGTTAATCTTTTACTCAATTATTATGTCAGCAATTATCTATCATCAAAGGAACATGGCATGGCCACATCTGGACTACGAATTTTAGCACATTAAAATAATAGATCAATTAACAAAATGCAATTTGATTGGTCATTTAAATAAATCGGAACTTTTACGATTAAGGGTACGCGTCCCTGTGTCGGTCACTTTTCTATATGCAATAAAACCGCACGGACGTCGTAAACCTTCATTAATCTTTGTTTTCTTCAAATTCAGGTTATTTCCCCTTATCAACTGCTAGCCAGTAGGATAAGAAGCGCCTTAGGCCAAACAAGGAAAGGGAGATATCACTGTAATTAGTCATGTACTCATTGACAATTGAAAATTGTTAATTAGTGAAAGACATTTGTCATGAGGAAAACTTGTTTTCAAATTACATTAAGAATCATTTTAATTAAATATAAAAAAAATTAAGGTAGTAATTTTTTTTTAACATTTATAAATTATTTTTAAAAAGTTGATTTTAATAAATAAAAATTTCTGTTTTTGGTAGAAAATATTTACATTAACTAAACTCTCATTTTAGTTGTATTTCGGAATTTAACAATTGTCAAATGGAAATATTTAGCACCTTTCCATCTTCTAACATTGGTTTTCTTTTATGTTCATGTCACCTATTGTTCATTGTAAGTAATTGTATTTACATCAAATCTTTTAGTTAATTGCTCAGGTGAAAAAGTAAGTGTCCATGTTTACATTTTATTGCTCAAAACCAATAGTCTTTTGTTTAGGGATTAAGCCTTGCAGAGGACTTTCTATTAAGTTAATCTTTTACTCAATTATTATGTCAGCAATTATCTATCATCAAAGGAACATGGCATGGCCACATCTGGACTACGAATTTTAGCACATTAAAATAATAGATCAATTAACAAAACGCAATTTGATTGGTCATTTAAATAAATCGGAACTTTTACGATTAAGGGTACGCGTCCCCGTGTCGGTCACTTTTCTATATGCAATAAAACCGCACGGACGTCGTAAACCTTCATTAATCTTTGTTTTCTTCAAATTCAGGTAAATATATTTACTTTATTATTTTAACAACTTTAGTATTTAAAAACGTAATTAAGTGTGATTTAAGAAATTGTCAAAACTAAGATATATGCATTTTAAAGGGATTGTGTGTATTTTGCTCTTTTTGATGAAATTAATTATTGCTGTTGTTAAAATACCAAAATCAGGTAAAATTAAGAAGTTATGTAATAATGTTCAGATAGGCATAAGAGTCAATCATTTTATTATGTAGGTTTTGTAAAAATGTTGCTTTTTAATCATTTTGTTTATAAAATTTAAGTTTTAAATGTAATGGTCATGTATTAGTAATTTTTGTCTTTTTAAGTGTTAATTACGCTCGGGCTCGGTGTGCTTTAAATTTGTATTAACTTGTTTACTAAGGTTGTTATCGGCAGACTGTAGGCATCGATTGTTAATCATAGCTGATGTTAACTATGTCTGAAGTGCATGTAAGCTCACGATTATATACTTTTGATATTCAAGTTTTGTTTAATTTAACTGTCAGATTTCAGATCCGTTATAATCACGAGATCTATACATAGTCGTCATGTGCGCCGGGTGCGCATCTGTCAGTAGAGCACACCCGATTGTAATTCTTTGTAAATACGTTTTGTGTTAAATTAGGTTCCGTACTTATTGCACTCTATCTTTAAAGTTCATAAAAAATTTGATTATGTAATAATGCAAATTTTTAATGATTTTTAATTTTTGGTTTGTTTTATATCTCATACAAATTTACTATTTTATATCTCATACAAATTTACTAAGTTAAATATAATTGTTTTAAAACTTTAATTTATAATTTAATTACTTTCAAAATAAGTTTTTTTTATTCTTATCTTGATTATATAACGTTGGTTAGGGACATTGTTGTAAGGGCCTTGAGCCATATCTAGTTTATTAATGCTTTGTTTTGTACACTTTTCTATATGCAATAAAACCGCACGGACGTCGTAAACCTTCATTAATCTTTGTTTTCTTCAAATTCAGGTTATTTCCCCTTATCAACTGCTAGCCAGTAGGATAAGAAGCGCCTTAGGCCAAACAAGGAAAGGGAGATATCACTATTAATTAGTCATGTACTCATTGACTATTGAAAATTGTTAATTAGTAAAAGACAATGTTATAAAAGAAAGTGGGTTATAGATAGAGTAGGTAGCAAAACTAGTTTTGAGACAGGGTTTATTGATATCAGTGTTAAAGTATGGATTTCCATTTTTGCCAGGAGGCATTAAACTCATCTATTTTATCACTTTCTCTGGCTGTATGTTTCAAAGTTTTATAAATAAGTTTGAGTTCATTCAGAAAACATGGATAGAGAGGCTAAGGTGTTGACAACGAACTCTGTAAATATATTGCTTCATTGACATAGGCAAAATATTTAATGATTTTGATGATATTGTTTTACTTATATCTCCAAATATTAAAGTTTTACCATCTAGATTTAATACAATGTCTTTTCGATGACAATGTCTTACAAAACCATCTAGAAATTCTTTTACAACTGGACATTGCCAAATTAAATGAAATATTGTTTCTTCCTCTGCTTCACAAAATGTACATAGGTTTGAGTCTGTTTTGCCTATTTTAAACATAAGACTATTGGTTGTCAGTATATAATGATTAATTCTATATTGAAGCCATTGTAATTTACTATTTTAGGTTGTTAAAATAGGCAGACAATAAATTTCTTTCCAGTTTGTATCTGTCAAGGTGA
>NW_026930598.1:0-44147 GCF_032062105.1 Saccostrea cuccullata
TCATAAATAAAATAATTAAATAATTAGAATTTTATAAAGACAATATGTGTGTGAAATAGGGGGCCTATATTAATATATTCTTATCGGTTCGGGAGAACAATTATTATTTGCCTTTTTCTTTATTCTGATAAAAATCATACTCGCTCCAAAATTCTGACCGTGATAAAATCTTATATACAGCGTAATTTTTTTTAGAAAATGTCCGGTAATTATTTATTATGAACTTTTAATATGTAACTACTATGAATGGAATCTAAATATATCAGATGTACAAAAGGTTACATGTAAATTATAGATGCGAACAAATGTATTTTTAAACTAAGCATGTATTTTAAAGGTATTTAGTTTAGATTTTTTTCGTCAGTTTCACTTGTATACCATTCGATACACTAAAAATCAATTCAACACTCTTTCCTTCCTCTTCTTTTTTGTTTTCTCGTTAAAACTTAAGAATAATAAATGCCTTATAACCCGCCGTTAAATTAGTTTGAATTTCTCGGGATCAAAAATCAATTATTCATGTACATATAAATCTTCGTCGAATGTGCAGTTGAATTTTAGAAAATTTATCAATGTTCTTGAACATTAGCATCATTATCATATTTCAGTTATATCACTGTTTACATGTACAGTGTACATGCCAGCATCGTCGCAAAAACAACAATGATCGATCCACAATACCATTACTGTTTTGTAATATACACGGGGGGGGGCTTACTGGGGGTGAGATTAAAGCGGGGTCCGCTTCACGCATCTGTGTGTAAAGCCGTCCCAGAAAGGGAACGCCGGGTTCGCTTTAGCAAACCCAGAGCTGACCCCGAGCGAACGCGGAGTGCACCCAGAGCAGTCCCAAAATTTCTGAAAGTGAAAGCGAACCCGAAGTGGACCCGGAGCCAACCCGGGAAGCGAACCCGGGGTCCGCTCCGGGTTCGCTCTGGTGTTAGGTTGTGTTCGGTCGGTACTGTATTTCTATGAAAAACATTGATTCCCCATTGTGACCTCGCCCTACCCCCGGGGGTCATGATTTGAATAATTTAGAATCTACACTACCCCAGGATGCTTCCACATAAGTTTCAGTTTTTTCTGGCGCAGTGATTCTTGAGAAGAAGATTTTCAAAGATTTTTCCTATATATTTCTATGTAAAACATTGATTCCCCACTGTGGCCCCGTCCTTCCCCCGGCGGTCATGATTTAAACAATTTAGAATCTACACTATCCCAAAATGCTTCCACATAAGTTTCAGCTTTTCTGGCCCCGTGGTTCTTGAGAAGAAGATTTTTTAATGACCCCACCCTATTTTTGTCTTTTCTTGATCATCTCCCCTTTTGAAGGGACTTAGCCTTCATTTTAATAATTTATATTCCCCTTCACCCAAGGATCCTTTGTACTAAGTTTGGTCAAAATTGGCTCAGTGGTTCTTGAGAAGAAGTCGAAAATGTGTAAAAGTTAACAGACGGACGGACAGACGAACAAAATGTGATCAGATAAGCTCACTTGAGCCTTCGGCTCAGGTGAGCTAAAAAATGGGTAGCAATTGTTCCTTCGCCATGCGCTCAGCACTTTGAAGTGAAAGTTGCGGGTCCTTCGGATGAGACCTTAAAAACCAAGGTCCCGTGTCAGCGGCAGGCGTTGGCACGATAAAGATCCCTCACTGCCCAATGGCCCTGAGTGCCGAGTAAAGGTCGAAATTTGAAGCCCTTCACCGGCATACGGTGACGTCTCCATATGAGTGAAAAATTCTTGAGAGGGACGTTTAACAATATACAATCAATCAATCAATCCTTGTTTAAAATGCAACCTCTCTCTGGTCTTTTCCGGCACCAATATTAACCAAAAATGCGTTTCGTGTTTTTTTTCTTTTTTGATAACTATTACCAATTCACTTGTTAGATGAAGAGAAATGTTAGATCGCAATTGGTTAAACATTTCTTTTTCTACAATACTGTGTAGAGAAAATCAATTATTAAATATTTTATTAAATTAAAATTCGTTGTAAACGTGTCGTAAATCATACTGCCTCTTAGGTCTAACGTTACGCGTTCAGATGTTACTGATCCTGCTTACGTGGTAGCCTTCCAATAGTATGACCAGCGTCTGATTGCGGAACGGAACTAACAACCAAATTTCCATTTGTTCCCATTTCTTGTAATAAGTAATCAGACAAGTAAATTTAGATAGAGATTTTTTCAAAAATTCTGCAGTTTAAATAATTCTTATAATTAATTCAAACAAGTTTCTTTACAGACAAAACTTATCAAAACAGTGTTCCATAGAAAGTCTTGGGGTAAGGGAAAACCGTTTGCCTGACAGCAAAACGAGGCTGATTGACCAACAAATAGGATTTTGGGAACTAGCTTTCGGGAAATCCACGGTTTTTCTGAAGATGATTATGCTTACAAAAGTGAGCAACAATATATTTACTGCAATACTTTCATAATGGCATTCGGTATGCAATTAAATTATAACATAGACCCAAGTTAATTTAAAAATATACGAACTTTTAATATGTACAATACATTTAAATTCTTAAAATTTGTCAAATTTTCAAACACACGTGTAAAGAAGTTTAAATCAATAAATTTACATCTCACAGGAATAGTCCCACCTTGATGAAGATGCTTTGACCCAGAGATAAACTAAGGGAAAGATTTTTTTTAGCTATGATTAGAGGAATTTGGAAAGGGAGATTTTTCAGCTGTATTCCGTAGTTATTTATCATAAAGTTTTCTCATTACTTCCAACATTTAAGAATAAGAGTACATGGAATTCTTGTGCATTTGTGGGGGGGGGGGGGGGGTAGAGAAAATCATCCTTGGAAATTTTCTTGACTTTTCCAACTTGTATCACATTAGACCAGGTTATATCATTTACATGTACAAGTGTACTCATCTCAATACGAACCTAGTTTTTCAAAATTTGCTTCCCAGTGAGTCGCATTCAGTCTCCTTGGAGTAACATATGCTATTGAAAAACCACTTTTCTTTGCAAAGATGGAAATAGAGTTGAAGCATATATTTGATACAATGTATACAATGCGAACATTTGTTATATAGCAATAGGACTCCATGGACGGTTAGACAAGAATATTTCGACCCCATCAAGTGTGAAGTTAGTGCGGTCCGTCACCCTGCCAATGATCGTTGATGAAGGACATTCACATATTTCACAGTTATGACTGAGACTTCCACCATTAGGACATGTCCTGACACAATCTGAAATTATACTGTTAATTTATTGGGTTTTTTTCTTTAACATTTTTTCTGTTTACTTCTTTCTGGCACATGTCTTGCATTGTTCTGTGAGGTAAAAGTTTCTGTTTAAATATGGTAATAAAACAATCAAATGATAATTATTAAAAATGTATTATGTGTATAATTTCTCCTAATAATAACTCTATGTAAAAAGGGAATGGTGACCTGCAGCCAAAAAGTGTTCTTTTTTCCTAGTGTGTAGGAAGAAGTTAGAAAATAACTTTTTGTTAGACTTTTTCAAATGGACATATAGAGGCGTTCATATTCTTCATAAATTTCATTTTCGACGGAGCGTGGGGGTTAATGGACAGCAATAGATTATGAGCCTTAAAACAATCTGAAAAATATATTCACAAACTTTATATACTGTAAATCACTTTTTATTCGCGAGAACTTTATTTTCGCGTAATTACGCGAGACAGTATGCTCGCGAAAATTTCATTCTCGCGTATAATAAAATTCCTTAAGATTATATAGAACAATGAGCAAATTCGTGAAAAATTTGTCTCGCTAATAAAAAGTTAATGACTATTTAGCCAAAATAAGGTGTCGCGAAATTTAAGTGATCTACAGTACTATTAAAACTGAATTATTTCGAGTGAAAGGAAATTCTGTTTATTTGCCTTTTCATTAACCAGGTCTTCTCTGAATTTTACCAAATTTGCGTTGCCTGTTACGGAAGCACTCTGAAGCCATTCCAGAGCAAGAAATACGTTAGAAAAAGTAGGGAGAATACCAGCATATATTTGAAAAAGGTGAATTTTTGTGAAGCTAAAATCTTTAAATTTCCTCATAAAAAGAGGTAAAAAAATACTAAAAAGATAAATGGTACTGGAATTACTAGTCTAGAACATGCAAACAATGGTAAATTGAATTTCTAAATTAAGCTATGGTCTGTATATTTCATGCAACAGGAAACTTATTCTCTAGAAGTTTTATTTCACAAAAAAATGTTTAAAGTAACGATATAACTCTTACCGAACCTCTGTTTAATAACCATAAAACGGATGCAACATTGGTCGAATAATGCGTAATAAGTACATGTAGTTTCCTTTGAATCATCAATTTCCTGTTTTAGAAAGAGATGAGGTACCGAAATCGGTTGTTCTATTACTTAAACTTTTTTTTTCAAAATAAAACCCCTTTTTCCAAAAAGGATTATCGCCAAACAAAGACATTAATGATTTCAAAGTTATGAAAAATAATCAAAATTAGATATCTATCGAATACCTCCATATTTTTTCTATCCAATTTTGAAAAATAAAACTGACATCCTGACAATAAAAAAATGCTTAACCTACTCTGAGCAAGATCCAAGGCCTCAAGAATATGACTTTTAAACACAGTATAAAAAATCAAAACAGTGAAGCGGCCTTATTTTTATTAGGTTGTGTAGTAAAGTTTTGGCCCTCCATACTTACCTGGACAATTCCAAGTTGAGCACTGTCTGATTTCTTCTGAATTTCCAACACATGACTTCCCCCCGAACATAGGTGGGGGAGAAGTACAGCTACGGGTGCGCCTTTGTGTTCCCCCGCTGCAGGTAACAGTGCAATCTGACCATGAATCCCAGTATACTCTTTTCCGACTCCTACAATTTAAAAGAAAATTGTATGTTTTTATGTTTAAATATATTTCAAATGTCTACATGCATTTTATATTAATAGGAATATGCAAATTGTCTAATACATGTATCCAAACTTTTTTTTTAAAAATAACCATTGTTCTTTGTGATTTCAAACAAGACTTCAAGGTGAAAAGCGTTTTAGTAGTAAATGTATATTTACCATTTATAATTGCAGGTAGCTGGTCGTTTCCTTTATTGTCTTTAGAAAGAAAATTATATACAGTTAAATATAATTATACCAATTATAATTACTAAGACTAGACAGGAACACAAGAAATTCTAAAGCACACGATTGCAACATAAGTAAAATATCCTTGAAATGTAATGCGAGGTAATCACTTTTGCATCAACAAGTTATGAAGCGCCGTTTTGGTATTTACTGACAAAAAGTGATATAACCTATTCAAATAGGTGATATCATTTATTCGAATAGGTGATGTCATCTATCCGAATAAGTGATATCATTCATTCAAATTGAATAAGCGATATCACGTATTCGAATAGGAGATATCATTTTTTTTGAAAAGGTGATACCACCTTTTTCGATTTAGTTATATCACCTATTGGAATATTAAATAAATAGTTGATGTCAAATATTCGTGCCAAATAGGTAATATCACTTATTTAATTTGATTCGGTGATATCATCAATTCGAATAAGTGTATCACCTTTTTGTATTTCTTACAACAATAAATAATGAATGCTCCCAAGGCTCTCAAGATTTACAATGGAACCAAGAAAATTAAGACTTTACAGTTCTCGCTTGTATTTTAATCCAGGACTTTTTTGATATCTTATGTTATGGATCCCTTGAAAGTTACTGAGGGGACATTTTTTCTATATAACATTTATCATGCATTTTTCACGATTGTTCAATTTAATTATAGTATACATGATAAATAAGTGTAATAAATAAATTTGTGAACATAAAAAAAACTACAAGATCTAATGGGAAGCATCAAATCGTTGCAACGCTGTAATTGTCTCAAAGAACAAAAGTGAAAGCAAATGAGATTTAAAAACCTTTAGCCTTGGGATATGTAGTTATTTCATAAATAATTTGAAAGGTGATATAATCTATTCGAATAGATTATATTACCTATTCAAAATGATATGGTTATATCACCTATTCGATTAGGTGTTATCACCTATTCGAATACTGTAAAATCACATATTTTCCTTGGGTCAAATTTTCGTGGTTTGAAGAAAATCTACAGTTTCGTGGGAATTTGATTTCGTGGATGAAGAATTGCTGAGTAGTTACGTATATAGAATTATACATTTTGTGGTGGAAATGAATTCGTGGGTCTCACCATACAACGAAAACAACGAAAATTAAACCCCCACGAACATTTGTGATTTCACAGTAAGTGATATCCTTTGAAAAATATATGGTATCACTTATTTGAACAGGTTATATGATTAATTCGAATATATTCAAATACGTGATAAATGAACAGGGGGTCGTAACATAAAGGATACTTAAGTCTAAGACCGTGCTTAAGTAGGACTTAAGTACAGGCTAAAACTTAAGACCGTAACTAGAAGCGTGCTAAGATTTGGCAATCTTAGCAAAACTTAGGCAGTCGGTAGAGGTGACTTAAGTATATCTTAACTTTCTTGTACATATATTTAGAATTATTTAATGTAGACTTTCGATGTTAAAACATTTCTCTATTCATAATATACATTAAAGAAAATAATTATCTCTATTTGACGCTGCATGATTTCAGAATTTTATTTTTTCGTGGGGGGAGGGGGGGGGGCTGATCACTGATTCCAATATCACTCCCAACATAGCATACATGTAAATAAATAAAAATAATTTTAGGGATCACTTCCAACACAGCATTCTTGTAAATACAAAATTTTAATTTTAGGGATACGTCTGAAATATGTGGGGTCTCGGTTATAGAAATAAATTGAATACAGTAATAAGCCATGGATCTGTATGTTCACTTTGAAAATATGAGTTGAAATAATTTTTTAAAAACAGAAAAGAAAGAGGGTGATGACAGTAACCGTAATATTATAAAAAGTATCTGTAAAGTTTAAAATAAATGTAGAACGCGAGAAGTGCGGATTTAGACAGTGCTCACTACAGTTCGATCGAGAGAGAGAGAGAGAGAGAGAGAGAGAGAGAGAGAGAGAGAGAGAGAGAGAGAGAGAGAGAATTGCTGTTAAGTGGGGACATACGAAAAAAAATCCCGATTTTTTTTTGTATCCTTGATTAAGTTGCAAATGAGTATATCATAAAACTTCTGCAGTTTTTGCTTCTGACAAGCATGGGCTGATAATACATAGCAGAAATTCAACATGTGTTGAACTTTTTAGAGTTTCAATTTTAAGTAGATAAACGGTCGATTATCTGTTATTGTCTGCGATAATAACAGGGTAAGTGAACACTTGTCAAAACAAAAGAATTACAAAAGGTAAACTGAAAACATCTCATGTGATAAAACAATTGTCGTACATTTACAATGAATCACAGATCGCCATTTTCTGACCGTGCGGTGTTTGTTTCCAAACATTCCGATTAATTTATAACATAATTATAATTTTAATACGAAATCTAATCTAAAATAACTTAAACCGATAGGCAAGGACGTCAACTTTAATATGTAATTAATTAAAACCCTAACTGAATACCTTTTAGCAATATATCTATATAAAATCAAAAACCATTGGTTGACTCATATAAAATATTTTTAACATAAGTTTGACTTAGCTAAGACCTCGCTTAGTTCGCTTTATGTTACGGTTTAAGACATACTTAAGTAGTACTTAGACAGGTCCTAAGATTGTGCCTAAAACGTACTTACGACCCTGCTTAAGTCAAAAACTTAGCAAGCTTTATGTTACGAGCCCCAGATGAATAGGTGATATCACTTTTTGAAAGTAAATACCTGAAGAACTTTTCATAACAAATTTCAGATGTGCATATAAAAAAAACACGACATGTAAAAAATATTTAAAAATGGGTTACCGTGATTATCTATGAAGAGATAGGTATAGTTGATTTTTTTTGTTTTTTTTTTTTAATCTTAAAATAATGTATATAGGCGTTATTCCATATATTCATTCTTGGACGTAGGCAAATAAATCGTCATCAAGCTCATTTGAAAAATCTGTGTCCCCCGCTTAAAGAAAAAAATAAGAGCATGCACGGATTAAAAGAGGTGGGGGTCGAGGGGAGGCACTTTAAGAAAGGCAGGTGGGGTCATTGAGAGTTACACTGTATAAAACTGAATTACAAAAAACTCAAAAGCTTGAGATATCGCTTGGAAAAAAATTTAGATACACACAGAATCTATAAAATTACGACATTGACAAATGCTTCTTGAAATATCGCTCGGTAGCAAAAAATGTAAAATGTAAACACGGATAGAATATTTCTTTTAATTTAAGACCTTTGATCTTAAAATCAAAAGGGGTCTTCCACGGGTCATAGGGATGGGTTTTTTTATTTTAACGAATTAGTTTAAAAATATAACTAAGCGGTCCTCTGCACACAATGATACATAGTTTTGACTTTGAGAAAGTTATATTATTGACCTTGAAGGAGTAGGCATTAGTATTATCGTGTTCGTAAAGATTATTCTTTGCATATATATTTCTTGTGTTTGAAACTAAAAGAGATATCGAAAAGGTCTTTTTTATAAAAACGATTATTTTCAGTTATGCATTTGGATTTCAAGGTTTGTTTTATTTAAGTTAAATATTCATATTTCTTACATCTTTATTCATTGGAATGTATATACATGTAATCGATTTAAAAAAATATATATATGGACCACGCGTACGTGTTTCTTCTTTCTTGTTATTGTTACATTGTTATTTCATTACAATTTTTCGCAATACTGCAATATCTCGCTTTGCTAAAATCAAGGTATACTTAAGAAATAAAATTTCATTTTTAGAGTTTCATTGGGGTATGACATGAAGTCGGTCAAGTGATCAAATTCTTTAACGCCCGTAGGACGTTATATGTATTACAACGACCCTCATTTTACAGTGGCAACATGGACTCCTTATTTTTTTTTTTAAAAAGTATTGTTATACCCTTATGAATAGTTTTCTATATATTTATCACTAATAAAAAGTCTAACAAAAGAAATGTTTACTAGTATTACAAGTAACAAATTTATCGCTTTTTCTCTGAATCCATGTCTGCAAAACAGGGTCACTCTCTGTCTGCAGTTAAACAAACTCGTGAAAATTAGAACTCTCCTGTTTCACCCTAATTGGAATATTTTGTTTTGCTATACTTCTAAATCTCCTTCGTATTTTCAAGAATCAATCTCTGTTGTTTTTATGTTTTGAGTGTTGTTTACTGAGTGATTCACTAACATTCTTCAATACCTTTGAAAGTGTAAACGATCTGTCAACTGCTTCTCTGGGACAGTTGCTGTTGGCATGTTTCGCGAAGCACATTATAGCTTTCTTCCAATTAAGGAATCCCGTAGACAAAAATGCCTTCTCTTAATTATGATTGTACAGAATACCACCCTTGTGAGCTGTTATAGGACAAAACAAATGCTGCGTCTAATGACAAATCATAGTGGAGCCTTTTCTTTTTCTCTAACTAAGATCCCTACAAAGATCTCTTCTGATCCCCTAAATTTAATAAGGGAAATTTGAAATTAGTGGGTTGAAAAGGAGACTTTTTACTTCAAATGTAGGCTATCTGACAGAATGTTTTAAGTTTTCTGTCCCGCCCTTGTCCAGTTTTTTGCTTTTTTGGCGTTGATAGTCGTTACTTGGACTATCTTCAAGCTCAATCTTCTTATTGACTATTTTAAATGTTTTTGAAGTATTTTTGTGCATAGACTTGGACTCCGCTTCGTATCCGCTTTCCATATCAGAGCTGCTATTGTCTTTTGAACCCGTGGTGAGAACAGCCTATTTAACAAAAGAAGACCAACCCTTTCGTTCAACAATGGATATATGGGTCCACATTAAACATATTTTATTCAATGACACATCGAAGTTGTGGAATTGGTTTATTAGCTTTTTATGACAGTCTCTGTTAAAAGCAGCATTTATTATTCTTGGGAAAATGCTTCGAATCGGTCTAAAAAATTACTTTGCAAACATCATAAATGTGCAACAAAAAAGAATACTTTCCTAACTTTACACTTTTAAGAATTTCAGTAAGATTTTGCATTAAATATTCGATTTCTTATTAGAACCAGATCAAATAAAGTTTTATACCATGGTGTTTTTCACATTAAAATACTGAAAGAAAAATTGAGCGGTAAGAACAATTACCATCACCTAAGACTTTAACTGGAGTCAGAAGGGTACTAGGTCAGTGATTGATCGTTTTTGAAAATCTTGCTTTCCAAATTGCTCTGACATACGGATGGTAAACTTGCAGCATCTATGCTTCCCTTTTTCAACAAGACTAGGAATTTCAGTACCACCTAACCTTTCTGCTATGAATTCAGAAGCTTCACATTGTATTTTCTCGAAAAATAAAAATCTGGAAATGTTATCCATTGCAAACTGTTATCTTTTAGTTCAGTATCAAATAAAAAGGTAATTACACTTCATGATAATAATCAAAAATACTAAATTAAATAAAACAAGTAAAACAAGTAATTTTCGTTGTTATTGAGGCATGAAGAGACCTATGAATTCATGCTTACCACGAAAAGTAAAATGTCATATACATGATTACTAAAAAATCTTCATCCACGAAATCAAATCCCCACGAACCCGTACATTATCCTCAAACCACAAAAATTTCACGCCACGAAAATATGTCATTTTAAAGTATAAGCAGGACGATTGACGTATACGCAATGCAGCGTTACAATTTATACAGTGCAGCGTAGAATGGAATACGTCTGCTTAGGTTATTTTCTACGGATTAAACCACTTAGTGATGCGATTTAAATGTTTGATTGAGACATTTGAGTTAACTCTCTGCCAAAATCGTTTTTTTTTTTGGGTCGGGGGGGGGGGGGGGGGGGGGGGGTAGTTTGATTATATTATCTTTGCAAAAAAAGTGGGAGGTTAAGCCCCATAGCCCCTCTCTCGGTTTCGACGCCTATGTGATTAATCACAAGTAGCTTGTACCTAAGACTTATCGTTTAGATAAAAAAAAAGAAGTATAGCTATTTAAAGGTACTTGGACACAGAAGTTAATATTTTCTGTATAACATCACGAATTATATATTTTAATAGCATTTTACAAAGAAATTAATTAAAAACCTTATTCATTTAAAAGTTATTAAAACTTCAATTTTTGACGGGTTTGATTGACACATCCTTGCACTTTCACAAATTTTAACTTTATTCTTAATCCCGAGGAAAAGTGACAATCTTGTTGTGTAGTAATGAGAAATATTAAAACTTAAATCCAGAAAAAAAATTTATTCAGAGTAGAAATGTTATAAGGGAAAAATCCTTCACAAGTACCGTCATTCCAAGTCATGTTATGTGTACAGAGTTTAGCAAATCGATCACACTCGTGTTATGTACACAGTTTTTGTAAACAGGGCACGAGCTCTGTTATTGTTGATGTGCGTTCAATCGTCAAAGTTTGCTAACCACAACTTGACGGAATGACAATATATTGCGTGTTTGTTTTGCTGTCGAACATGTGTACTCTGAATTTTCTGGATTATAGTATTAATATGTTTCATTTATACACAACAAGATTGCCAATTTTCCCTAAGGATTAAGAATAAAATTAAAATTGGTGAAAGTGCAAGGGTGTGAAAATCAAAGTTTTAATAACTTTTTAATAAAATAAGATTTTTAATTAATTTTTGTGTGAAATGCTATAAGTCGTAACATTATAGAGAAAATATTAACTTCAAATCTGTGTCCAAGTACTTTTAAGCATAATATCTGTATTCATAACAATTGATTCACCAAGGATGCTCCTCTTATACCTTTGTATAAAATCATATTTCTTATAATATTATTAATTGTATGGTATGTTATTTCATGTTTTCATTTTTAGAAACCCTTTTAGGTGCATGTTAGGAAAATAAGGTTTATCATCCAATAATTACATATCAACTTGTAATATAATAAAGTAATGTTATGCATGACGTACTAAGATGCATCAAAAAATCATTTGTTTTCTTATTCGTCCTTGTCTTATTCATTAGCACTAATTAAACTTTGAAAGATATGCAACATTTAATAGTTCAACATAAGCCTCATAAGTTGCATCGAAATGCAACATAGAAAACAAATGCTGCTGGTCATCCATGTTTATTGTTTTCATTATAAGCATCGTATAATAATATAACTTATTTTTTCAATTTTATGCATTTAAAAACTGATGTACTCAAGAGTCTTGATATAAAAATTATCATCATTTTCATCATATAAATCATGATTTCTTTGAACTTTTGAATGCAAAGCAATTTTTGAGGATGCAAAACACTGAAAAGGGGACTTCTAAAGTTTAGAAAATGTCATCAATCATACGGGCAGCTAATACATGTCTGTAGGTGCAAACAAAAGAGTCTTTGTGTCTTTTCTATACTTCAAGAGGTGTACTAGGTCAGAAGAAAATGCGTCCAAACCAATTTTTCTTCTTTTTTCAATGAATACTGGCTTTTGAGCATTGTGACGCACTTTGAAAAAAAATCAAAGTGCATTAATATTGGGACAAAATCAGTAAATTTTGGACACGCTCAACCCACTTTGATTTTTTTTTCAAAGTGCATTATGAGTGTACATGTACATCAACATTTTCTATCAGGTGGCCATTCAATGCACTTTGAAATAAATGTATAAAACAAAAATTCTAAACTTAGAATTTAGTAATTGAGAAAATCAATTTGTAATAATTACATATTTCGAAAATCTTATTAATTTACATGTATTGATTTACCATCATTGAGAACAATGAGAATATTAGTATATCTAGAAGGTTTCTCTGTCCAACTCTTTTTTCTTATACATAGCCGTCGGTAGCAGTTGAAAATGGACCCTCCGCCAAGGTAAGACCCAATTTTAATGCCTATACGTTATGCATATCTTTGCAAAACATTTGTGTGACTAACTCCCCTCCCCCTCCGGTATCCATGTCTATGCTACACCCAAATATATGTATTTGCTCAACTAGTGTGACGTTGAAAACTCTCAATAGATTTTAGTTTACATTGAATGCATGCAAACTGGAAAATATTAATTGTATATAAGTACAGTAATATATTTGAGAAGAAAGAATTTTTAAAGTATGGAAATTTCAAAATAACTCGCTTTCACATCCTGATGCAACCTTATCACCGAATAAAAGTTATCCAACATATTCACATTATCTATAATGCCTAAGATTTTCAAGAACATTGACAAAGCAAAGCACATTTTTTCAAAGTGCGTTAATATGGTCGATATCAAGGCACTTTGAAAAGAAATTTTATTTTTTCAAAGTGCGTTAAATTTGAGACCAAAATTTAACGCACTTTGAAAAAAAACTGTCAAAGTGCGTAATTTTCCAAAGTGCGTTGTAACAATGCACTATATTAATTATTTTATATTAATTAAGCATTATTTTCATACTCTGATATTTAATACAGTTAATTGTAAAATTGATTATCGTAGTGTTACCGTAGTCAATCAAATGTTTCATGAAAAAACTACATTTCGGCAACTTTTAGTTCAAGTTCAATGAAATTCAACTGTTATGCGTTTTCCTTGTATGGCGCTGCATGCGTCATGTAATCATTTAGCATGCCTTGTGGCTTCTTTTTGTACGCCACCTTTTTCTGCGCGAATTTGTGATAATTATTTTTAACAAAAATTGGGATAAGCACTAAATTGTAATGTAACATACTGTGGTTTCATTTATATTCGTTGTTTATTTAAAAAAAAAAAAAATTAGGAATGGACATAAAAAAATAAAATATTACCTGAAACATAATTTTGCTAAGCATCGTATTTTCGTATTTTATTGATTTTCATTTATTTATGAAATCTTTTTCAAATTGCGTATTTTTTTCATTCTTTGTCATCTCTGTGGCAGCATAAATGCACAAAAGGATGTAGAGATAACGAACATTAATCAATATCAAGTCCATAAAACAATACAAAACAAGAGCAGAGCAAACACGGACCTCCGAAACATCAGAGATGGGATCAGGTACTATGGAGGAGTGAGCATCCCCTGCTAACCGGTCACACCCGCCGTGTGCTCATTGTCATGATCGGGAAATAACGGAAAAATCTGTCGTCAATTCAGTGTATAAATAATGGACTAACAATTGGTATGAAAACCGTCAGTCAGCATTTGACTCAATGATAAATTGTGTTTTCTGACAAGGTCGTTGTATCCACCATAGAACATACGAAATAATGATTTTAAACGAGACTGCTGATACTCTTGTTTCATCAACTTGCTTTTCAATAATTTACCTCGTATAAGAAATTGTTCATAAGTAGATCATGCACTTGCGTATCGAATCAACTGAAATATATATTGCTGCATAAGTAAGGGAAGTTGACGATAGAAAAGTTAAAGTCGTCACGTTTATCATATAACTTGGTTGTTAAATAACCATTAACGTCTTTTTCAAGTAAAATATCCAAGAATGAAACAGATGTGACAGGCTCTGTGGTATCTTTTATCTCAAGCTCTCCTGCAGATATCGTATCGACGTAGGAATGGAAATTACCATTGTTAATTGACAATACGTCGTCGATATATCTGAAGGTCGAGTTGAAGGCCAAAGCAAGTGTTTTCTTCTTTTCACGCATAAGATTTTGTATAAATTCTGCTTGATATAAATACAAAAATAGGTCTGCTAATCTTATTTAAAGCAGGAATCAAAGCCTATAAAATTCATAACTTCTTACAATGGATATGCCTTCGTTCTTGAATATTGTTCGTTACCTCCATTATGTTTGCCATAATACTGTGAGGAACTGAATCACCAGATCTGAAGTTGAATAAAGGGCCAAATGTCTGTGAAATTGAACGGTGTACATTTTCAAAACTTGAACAAACAGACAATTCATTGTCTCTCAGTGCAAATTGTTATTGGCTGCCCATGACTTTGAAGTACCTGAGTGTGATATGTGATCAATTGACATTGTTAAGTGTCAGTAGTTTTCACTAACTGTTTGGGGACGTTTGCTAACTTTACTTTAGATATCATTGAATTTCAAATGCAGCATCAACTAGTTTATGTTTTATTACTGTTTGAGATTTATTGACAACTCCATCCGAAAGACAGTGTGGAGAAGCCCTTGATAAAATTTGTCAAGTTTGTTGAATGCCTAGCCAAGATTGAACAAACCATAATGCCCCATTAAAAGCTACAAAGTCCAACTACCAGATGCATAGATATACATACGAAATTTCTGTGAAATATTCTACATCTTAAAAGTACATATGATACACTTAAAAAATCTTAGGCACAAAATAGACAGTAAATCGTTTAAAGTCATCATTTCGTAAGTTCTATGGTCGATACAATGACCTTGACAGCAAATACAATTTATCATTGAGTCTAATGCTGACAGACATTTTCATACCAATTGTTAGTCCATTATTTATATACTGAATTGACGACGGATTTTTTTCCGTTATTTCCTGATCATGACAAGGAACACACGGCGGTTGTGACCGGTCGGCAGGGGATGCTAACTCCTCCATGGCACCTGATCCCATCTCTAATGTTTCGGGGGTCCGTGTTTGCTCTACTCTTATTTTGTATTGTTTTATAGACTTTGAGACTAAACACTTTTCGTTATCTCCATATCCTTCTTCATCTTCATAAAAATAGATTTGCCATCAAAATGATCAATAAAGAGATGTCATGCTAAAATGTCAACACATTGATTTTCAGTACTGTGTTTATTAAGAAACACGACAACTTTAATCTATTATGAGTATCAACATTCATGAGCAAGTACTGCCAGTTTACAGGCAAAATGACGCAAACCTAATAAAGGCTGCAGTTCTTTTAACGTATTTTCCATCTGTATGCTGCATTTATTGAGACGTTTGTCCAAAGGAAATGACATCCCAAAAACACGAATCTACCACTATCCCATAAAATTTACATTTCCAATATCTTTGTCCGAGATAAAATTACAAATAGATAATGTACTTTATTTCTACATTAATGCCCTGGTTGGTTGAGAGGCGCAGTTAAAAAACACGTGCAGGACGAGACAAATAGAGTGAAAAGCGGGGCTTAGAGCTCTTGGAGTGGCGGAATCAAGAGCATGTAAATATAATGAATAACTGTCATATTTTTTTTATTTCATTCAAATGGTCAGTCGATTGGCTTGCGTGATAATTTTATGCATATGCAAATTTTCACGCAAGCCAATCGATTGATGACATCGTCAAATTAAAAAAAATAGACAATTATTCCTCAAGTCAAACAAGTTTATGGCAAAACATTCTTTTTAATCTCTGACAAAGGTTTTCTAAATTCTGAACATCAAAGAGTCAGTTCTGGTCCTATGAAGAAAAAATCATCAATGAGATGAACATAACCAGAAGCCCTACATTTTTTTAAATTCAAAATGTTTCTTTGGGCCTTCTCATTTATAGATTGTAAAATATATAACATATGATATATACATCCAATACGTACTTTTATTTTTTTCTTCAATTATTCACAGTATACAAATACAATTCCTCTTTGGTAAATTCTAATACATGTTCCATCACTTCATAAAGCTAAAAAATATATGAAATTAAAGCTTTTTATTTTAAAAAAGGGGGGTGAAGGAGGGTTACCACAAAAATAGTGAAATGGGGGAGGGGGGGGGGTATTCAGTATTTTAACATACGAGGGTTTTCTCAGAAAAAAACAAGAACTTTTCAAATATTTCATGAGCAATCGGACCAAAATTAATTCTTTTTGGCACAATATTGGGAAATGATATTTTCGTCAATTTTGCTGAATAATATAAGGTTGTGACATAATATGCATTTAGAAATAATATTTAAAGGGTGTTAAATATCGCTGTTCAGCGCACGTTAAATTCTTGACTTTCAAAATTTATATCGACATTGATATTTTCTTTATTATCAGACTACGTATACGGAAATAAAATTAAATCCAAGGAAACAGTATGGTCTCGAATTCTTGTGTTGAAAACAATAAATACTCTGACGTTATAAATAAGAAAAATATGACGTTTTTGCACAAATACTTTTAGTCAGATTTAGTCAAAAACGGCGCCGACGGTCGATTATGCGACACACCATATAATCACTTAGTTGTGTGGAGTAGGGTATGGCCTGTATGGGTGTGTTTATACAGGTAACGGCCTGGGAACCAAGGAATGAAAATGACACAACTAAATGTATCGAAAGTTCCAAATATTGATTCACTAGTTATACGATGAAGAAGCCTTTAGAAGACCTACAGAAATGACAAAAGGTATAGAGCTGGACGTCATAAGTGGAGATTGCCCTTACTATGCCAGCAGTTAGCCTTATGATTGGATAATTGTCTACTAAAAGAACTTATTCTTCGATATATTTTGATTTGTAGCAAAAGTGAAAAGGATACCTCGATAACTAAGAGAAAAGCAAATGCAATATCGAATTTATGCTTCAAATATGTTTTTTAAGATGTATGTTTCCTGTACAAAGAAGGATATGGAAATAACGAACAGTATTCAATCTCAACGTCCATCAAACAATATACAAAACAAGAGCAGAGCAAACACGGACCTCCAAACTCCACGAGTTTTGAATAATTTGTTGATTATTGATAAAAATGTTATTCTTAGTGATATTTTATTCATATTTCTGTGAGTTATGTATCAAATGTTGATTATGATGTATACCAATTTTTTTACTTTAATGTATTAGTGAAAGAACATGTATTAAAAATGTTTGCGAGTTTCTGGAACAACCCTCGTATTTGTAAGTTTATAAATAAATTCGGAAAAATATATACATTATAGCACAGGCCCGATATTTATCCAAATAATATATTGGAAGACTGTGTTTAATCTTTTTTACAACTTGCCTGAGGCCAGGCGCAAATGTAAACATTTATCGTTCAAATTTTGATCATCCTTCATAAACCCTTAAAAATGACAGTCTGAAGAGTGGAATGGTTCTTTGTGTCTAACTTAACTAAATGTGTCCCGTTCCAAACGTCTTGATAAGCTGTATTAAATTTGCTATTAAGGCAGATTAATTTGCCCTTGTACCAAATTAATCTCATTTAATTGACGGAAGCACATATAATATTGTTAAAACTAATAATGGAACGAATTGGCAAAAATCTTAAAGTCATCTTGGTACGAGTTAATTAGTTGGTATCACTTCCGCTTCCGTCACTCAGAAAAAGAGCGCGCCAAGAAAACAGCCGTTACAAGTTATTATCTAGAGAAAGCAAGACAATCTGCACACTGCAATCGTCAAAAAATGCCGCCAGTCAGAGGAAAAGTGAATACGCGGTCCAGGAAGGATCGGGACCGTAACTTTGTGTCACCAGGCAGAGGGCGAGGGATTTCTTAGGCGACCCAACCAGGCCAATCGGACCCCGCAAGCTGACCCACCAACCAACAGACCACCGCAAAGGGGAAACGCGGCCAGGAGGACACCAACGCAACCAGCCACTGTAACGGTGGCGGACCCCATGTCGGAATTAGCAGATCTCTCAGAGGGCCTAGACGAGGCTGAGACTTCCAGCAACACGAGTGAGTCCAATATTTTGAGCCTCCCCACAGTAAATGATCTATCTCTTAACACTATGAATGATGAATTTGATGCCCCCCCCCCCCCATTTAACATCTCAGACTACCAACCGGCCCAGACTCCCAGCTCTATAGATCCTATCAGCGCCCACGTCCCTCTAAAAATTAAACAAAAGATTTGGGAGGGAAAATTTATTGATCTGTCAATATTGCTTAAGTCGGCGCGGGAAATTTCGGACCACTTAGACACACAAGGCCAAATACAAATACGTAATGGCACAATGTGCCTTGTTAAGCAAAAAAAACAGGCACCTTTTGTCAATTGACAAATGGACGTCAGCCTTCCTCATCTTCACAAGTATAATGTTAGAAAAATACAGAACAAGAGCCCAAGAATTTTTGAAATATATGAGGGATATTAGAATGACCGCTGATAGATCTGGGAACGGTTGGTTCACCTATGATGAACAATTTAGGCTGCGAAAAGTATCTGACTCACATTCATCTTGGGGTATCATAAACTCCGAACTCTGGTTGATACATGTTACAAACAACTACGTCACGCAGGCCCAAGAAAAGCCCATACCCCCCCCCACACACACACACACAAAATTTCTACCCTCATCACAAACAGCCCAACAATACAGTGGCTAAGAGAAATGCAAATTCAACATCAAATCGTTACTGCTATGATTTTAATTCAGGCAAGTCATGTAAATTTTACCCAAATTGCAGGTTTGTCCACTCATGCAATTCATGCGGCGGATCACACCCCTCAATCAAATGCAGGAATAGAAACGCCAAATTCTAACATGGATATCAACAGTTCAGGAAAACTCCAATTGATGTCCACTTTTTGCCTGCTTATCTACAAGGTTACAGTGCTAAATCTTTTCTTATAAATGGTTTTCTACACGGTTTTCAACTCCAGTACAATGGCCCAAGAATTTACAGGGAAGCACAAAATTTAAAAAGTGCTTTAGCAAACCCCAGTACAGTGGAACACAAAATACATAAAGAACTGTTTTGCAGGGTTGGGGGACCATTTGAATATCCACCATTCTCATCCCTTCAAATCTCACCCTTAGGACTTGTCCCCAAAAAAGACGGAGATTTCAGACTCATTCACCACCTTTCCTTCCCGGATCATCAATCGATCAATTCTTTCATAGATCCGGCTGCATGTTCTGTACATTATGCATCAGTAGACGACGCAGAGGCTATCATCGCGATACTGGGGGCAGGCACTTTACTAGCTAAATCTGATATAAAATCTGCATTCCGGCTCATTCCTGTGGCCATAGATGATTTCAATCTACTGGGGTTTAAGTTCCAGCGTAAATACTTTTTTGACAAAATGATGCCATTCGGGGCATCAATTAGCTGTGCAATCTGGAAGAAGTTCGCAACTGCATTACATTGGATCATTCAATCTACGTCACGCAACCCCCATATTCTACACTATTTAGATGATTTCCTCTTCGCGGGACCACCAAATTCTAGCCAGTGCCAATCTACCATCGACCAATTCAAAAATACATGTAGCCATATTGGAATACGGATAGCTCTTGACAAAACCACTGAGCCCAGCACAACTATAATTTTTCTGGGAATCGAATTTGACACAATTCAAATGGTAATGCGACTCCCCCAAGACAAGTTAGTTTCTCTACGACAAAGCATTCAGACAGTCATGTTAAGTAAAAAGGTCTCCCTAAAAATCTTACAATCACTGATCGGACTCCTCAATTTTGCCTGCAAAACAGTAGCACCTGGTAGAGCCTTTTGCAGGCGTCTAGTCGATGCCACTATTGGCGTCAAAAAGCCATATCACATGATAAGAGTTAACCAAGGCATGAAAGCAGATCTTGCAGTGTGGCAACAGTTTTTGGAACATTTTAATGGGGTTACAGTCATAACCTCGGGTATTTAATCATCAGATAACAGTCTACAACTATTCACAGACAGTGCAGGGGGATCTAATGGGGGTTTGGAATCTTCTTTGCTGGCCGCTGGGCTCACTCAAAATGACCATCACACTGGGTTTTTTTCCGACATTATTCGCGACATGACATTCTTAGAACTATTTCCAGTATACGTATCCACCCTTTTATGGCACCCATGGCTATCAAACAAACGCATACTTTTCCACATTGATAACATGGCAGTCGTATAAGTAATTAACACATCGACGTCTAAATCAAATAGAGTTATGAACATTGTCAGAAAACTAGTTCTCCTCACCATGCAACATAACATCACAATCAAAGCCCAACACATTCCAACAAAATTGAACAAAATAGCTGATAGTCTTTCTCGTTCACAGTTGGGGAAGTTTCGCAACCTGGTTCCAGAAGCAGAGATGTGGCCCACTCAGCTTCCCAAGCAGATATGGGAGATTTAATTGCTGAATCCAAACGCCTTATCCACAGTTCTCTATCACAAAATTCATACAAAGTTTACCGGGCTGCACTGAATAGATTCCAATCATTTTTAAACATTTACGGCTTACAGCAAACCTGGCCCCTACACAGTGACACATTACTACATTTTATAGCCTACCTATCCATCCAGAAAATGTCACACAATTCAGTGTCCCTGTACATAAGCGCATTATCTTATTTCCACAAAATTAACCACCTACCCGACCCTACCAAGTCCTTCCTAATCAACAAAGCGCTACAAGGCTTAAAGTGCAACAACCGAGCGGCCCCAGACAGTCGCCTCCCATTCACCATACCAATTTTGAAAAAGCTCGTCACATCGCTTCAGTCTGTGTGTCACTCTATCTACGAGGTTAAATTGTTTAATGTGCCTTTTCACTTGCATACTTTGCATTACTCCGCGTAGGGGAACTCAACTGTAGTCAACCCCAACACACGGAATACATCCCATTGTATACAACTCAAACACATTCAAGCTTATCAACACAAGCCCTGTTTAAGGTTAACAATACCACACTCCAAAACTGATCAGGTTGGCAAGAATACCACATTCATTATCCATAGCCAACCGCTGGCTACCTTGTGCCCAGTTAAAGCTACTTTGGATTTTATAGAATGTACGCCCCATACCCCCGTCAACCACAGCTTCCTAATTCATATCGATAAAAAACCATTACCTAGATACCAATTCAATGCCGTCCTTCAAAATGCCATTAAAAACATTATACCGACAACAGCAGGCCATTTTTGCACGCATAGCTTTCGAATTGGTAGGGCAACAGACCTGGCATTACAGGGCACACTAGATTCTGAAATTCAGAAGTTTGGTAGATGGAAATCAGTAGCTTTTCTTAAATACATACGGATCATGTAACTCGGTCCACAACATGCCCACACCTATTTAGAATTTAGGACATTTGCCCACCTATGGGGGGAGGGATATTTGAACATGTATATAGTTAATTTTAACCCAGAACTAACTAATCCAAAGCATTGCAGGTCAAAAAATATGGATCATAGGATCTTTTATTCCTTACTGGGCAGGGGAAGCAGCCAAACACTGCCCAGGGGGACAAAGCCTGAACCTCCCTGCCACACTGTCATGGAGAACACGCAGGGGGATGCACTGGCAGGAACTCGATCCAAAAATCCTACAGCTCATCAAACAAGAAGTACCCAACAATTACTTAGTAATTCATTTAGGATCCAATTACTTGGTAACTCCAAAAAATTAACTAGCAAAAAATTCATACAAGAGATTCAGTGCAGCTTCCTGCGATATAATGCCCTTCTCCCAAATACTAAACTGGTGTGGTCGCACATTCTACCACGCCGTTATTGGCATGGAGCCCCATTGAACAGTGGTAAAAAGATTGACAAAAAACGCAAAAGAATCAACAAAAATATATCTAAATTTGTCACAGAATTGGGTGGGGGTGTTATTTCTCATGCAAACATTTGTGTTGCTAATACGGACATGTTCAGATTGGATGGAACCCTACTCTCCGAGCTGGGTAACAGAACCTCCTTAAATAATGTACAAAGTGGTTTGTGGTCCCTCATTCAAGGGAAGGGGAAAGTATCCCCTAATATAATGTAATGGAGGAACATCATATCGATGTCTGTGGCGGGTCCGGGGGGATAAGTGGGGAGGGTTGTGAACATAACTGGCTCTTTGTTTCCCTGCCCAGCCAGCAGAAAAGTTGGTGGGCACTTTGTTGGGTAGACAGGCTGTCTACAAAGTATCCAACCTATGGCAATGTTGAACAAAAGTAAAGTAAAAAGTCAAGGAAGAAGTTTTTCGATTGGGGTCTTTGCCAAGCCTGCAGGCCTGGGGCCCCCTCCACCTCTTGTAACAGGAGGGGAGGCTTAGTACTGGAGTACTTGGGTGTTAAAGTACTGCTGACCAGAAGCAATCTCTGGAAACAGGGTATACAGATGTGCTCGCATCTCTCCCGGGCCCAAATGTCTAGTACCCAAATTTGGGATCCCAGGCACCTGTGACCAACACAGGGCCACTGGTTTTGCCCGGTACTCTTTAGTCGGTATGCCAGTTGTCCTTCCGGACCCTATTCTTTATTGTACATCTATGCAATGCGGCCTATTAACGCCAACTTCCTTTTTGTCCATCACAGTTATCAATAACACAAGATTGTACATGTATGTTTTTTCAAGTCTTTAATAAATTTAATGAAAACCATCCAACTGTTGTCTATTGCAAAGTTAACACCAAGGAAAGGGAATAGTGATCTTATGAGCATAAGGAATCAAAGAGGAATGCATGTCAGATCCCGCAGGGCAGCGATCACCTGACTGTTCAATTAAATGTTGATGTACAGCAGTATATATCACGAAATGTGTTTACTAAATTTCCGCCTGAAAAGAAAAGGAAATCAATCATTCTGAATTTTATTGGACACTTCTTAGGCACAAGGCCTGATGGTGATGAAATAAAATTATCAGAAAGTTTAAACGTATGTAGACCTGAACTTATATGATTTAGCCCAAGTTCCTTATCCAACATTTTGTCCTCTTGTTTTGTTACAAAATTGTAGTTATTGTGCAAAATATGGGGAAAATTAATAAAATTATGTCCTTACTCCTCATTTTATTATAGAATATAATGGAAATGTGAGTGGGATGAGCAAGAAACAAGAAATACTGTATAAAAAATAGAAAAACACTCCTTTGCTTAGCAAACTCTTAAAAATCATTGTTTGCATAATTGAAAAAGTTTATACAATTTATGTAGTACTTGATAATGCCCTTTTGTGATTCTGTTCTGAATAGCCTATTTCAATGTGGATCACTGTACATTTTCAGCTTCAAGATTACAATGTGTCAAAAATGCGATACAATTCTGCACTTACTTGACCTCATATCGCTTTTAATCAACCAGAGAAATGACAAATAGGGAATTCCCATTACATATTGATGTTAACTTCCAGTAATGTCTTGAATTGTTGAAGCAGTAGATCGAATAAAAATAATGACATTTTAACTATTTTGAAAATGTTAAACACACTTTTGGCTACAATGACCCCAAGTTGAGACCTCAAAAGTATGACCACAGAATGAATATGGTTGTAGGAAATTTATTTTACAGAGTTTCGAAGGAAAATATAAATTGATATGACCGACCAAAAGAAATCAAGGTAGCCGTCGAGTTTACCTTGTGAATTATGAGTTTTTTGTGTTTTTTTCACGAAATAAAAGGTGCCTGTTCATTTAGGACTTCACTGATCCTTTTTGGTAGAGGGCCATCTACTCTTCCAATTTGGAATTCTTTAAAAGTGGCATCATTTGGGAATATTCAATGAAATTATTAGTTCTACTGGTCAAAGACGAGAGGAGCTTGTGCGAAAGTAATGTCTGTCGTTAGTAAGGCTAGCTGTCTGTCCGTCTGTAAAAAATTTTTCAAAATGTTACTCCTCCTACCGTTTTGGACTGATTCAAATATAACTCTGCATACAAGTAGGATACTTTAAATACATAATTCTGTATCGATTTTTGATTTCAATGAACGGTGTTGCCAGGGTAACTAAAAATACAAATTTTCTTTAAAGTGTTACTCCTCCTAGAGTTTTGATCTGATTTCAGTAAAACCCGGCAAACGAAAAGAGTACACTGAGATTCATGATTCTATATGTATCTGTTTTTTTTTTTATTTTAATAATCGGTATTGTCATGGTTACTTAAATGTTAATTTCTTTGGAATGTTTTCATTAAGTTTTGCGCTGATTTCAGTATACATGTAACTTGACACACCAATAGACTACACTCGGATTAATAAATCTTATTTCAGTTTTTGATATCGATGAACGGTGTTGCTGTGGGTACTTTAAACATAAATATCTTTCAATTTTTTTCACATTTCTACTTTCCCTCCAGTTTTGATCTGACTTCGGTTAATCCTGCCAACCAAAAAGACTTAAAAAATTATAATTTTTATAACTAATTGATGTTGAAAAGTTTCAAGTTCAAAATCTACTTTTCTCTCCGTTCGTTACAGGTAAAAGCCAGTAGAGCTTCAGTCTCGTCAAAGACTTCTGGTTTTAAATTAAAGTGCATGTAGCCTTTTATTTAATTTACTTTTGAGCATGATCATATTTAGATTTCTTCACATTTCATTTCTCAGCAATAAGTTTAACCATACTTCTTTTTTAGAAATAGTAATCTAAAATCAATTTACATTCCATTTCTTTCATGAAGAGAAGTGAGAAAATGATCATGAAAAAACTTTAATCGATTCTCTTTTGCTCAAAGTCTACTTTACTAATTTGAAATGAAAATTCAACAACAAACATTGATCGATCTCAATAAGCCTAAAACAATACAATTTTTTTTTATCAGGGAATAGAACATTTCAGCTTTAAACTTTAATCCTTGAATCGACAGATATATGATAGGTGCAGCTGTTGAATTTCACGTTTTTACGTAATTTGTATTCCATACCATAAAATTTTCACTATGCTATAAATATGAAAACACGATATTCAAAATTCACAAAAACCTCGGGAAAACCATGCATTTGATGATTCTACACATTATGCTTCTTTACAGTGCAATTGAAGGTAAGCTGGGGGGGGGGGGGGGGGGCTCAATGGGCAAAAACCGGCCCAAAAATACGGAATTTTTAACCTTTTTTAAGTTTATGAAATCGACTTCACTTATTTTTCACAGCTTACTATCATTTTATTCAATAAATAGACAAGCAAAGTAAACATAATACGTTATAATCAAAAACATAAACAAGTTAATTCATTAACTTGCTATTGTTTTCGAGGATCAGTCGGTATGAAAACAAAGCAAATGTATCATGGCGTTATTGTCCTGTGGGTAGACGAAACATTGTAAATTAAGTATCGATAAAATGGCAATTTTATACACTTTCATTATCATTAACTCTTTGATATCACCTCAAAGATATACTAAGATATGGCTGCTTTTGTACCCATCTCAAACAGTTTATGGTATTTCGAATTACGTGTTTACAAGACCTCGAGTGAATTAATTGTTCTCGCTACACTCATATTATATATCAGATATTTTAAACTATGCGTGTACAATGATATTGTTGATTTCCTTTAACAGGTCTGGACGATTTCTAAATAAGAAAGTCAAGAACGATAACCGTGAATTGCTATTAATACACAGAATAAACAACGCACTAATCCCTCTGACCAATCAGATAACAGCTTTTAGACAAACCCATGAGAGAATAAATAAAACACGTGGTTTTTAAGTTTTTTGCTCAAAAGATTTTTTTAAAACAAACTTTTTGTAAACTTTATGCGCATTTGGGAATAATGTAATATTTATGACAATTCTACCGTGAACAAACACGACTTGAAAGCTTGGAATACGTTTTAAGTGGGATAAAAAAAATCTGTCTATAGGAGTTAGCAATCCCAAATGTTTACTTACGTTAAAAAACTGATATAAATACGGTAAATTTTCAGTTTTTAGAGCCTGACATAAAAAATCTTACTGAAAATATAACAGTCTTTGTTATTTTTGAGTGTTTATTACAGAATACTAGTAGTCCATATGCAGTTTCTGATATGCGAGGTAAGATATTGGGATAAAACGCATTCATGTATAATTACAGGATTCTCTATTCTCTATGTTATACGCCTTTCCTTATGCCCATTTAAAGTCTGCATAGCTAAGTATTCGGCGCTCATGAAACCCGTGATAATGCAAAACTATATGTGTATACTCCATACGATAAACACTTGTGTGAGTTGATCTATGCACATGGAATTTAAGCATTATCGATGAATATTTACATCCACAATATTTTCTTCTTTATTTCTTTATTTCTTAAGAAAACCCATTGCGTTCATCACTGCATGAACTACATTAGGCATATCACCTGTACAGATTTCTTGATCAGAGGCCGTTCCATCAATGAAACGTACAAAGATGTTCGCATCATTAACACAATAATTTTTTAATCCTACTAATAATGATAATTTAAACAGATATAAATATAAACAAAAAGATGTTATTACTGGTATGAACGGTCGCAGCTATTGCAGAAAAAAAATTACATAACCCGCTTACGCGGGTTGTGTATTTTTTCTGCAACAGCTGCTTTCGTTCAATCCAGTAAAAACAAACAAAGAAAGCATTTTATTGTTTAAAAATTGGACAGCTAAGCAAAATTATATTTACCATCATATAATATATTCTGGTAAATGATATAATTGAACTTGATAAAAACTTGCTGGTGCGATCTATACCTCTGTAAACGATTTCATTCTATCGTGCTTTATTGTTTTTTCTTTACCGAGATAAAAATGCGAAGGTTGTTCACGGTAAAAATGTGGGGAATACCTTATTCTTCAAAAGATTTTATCTTACTTCTACAGATTTTTTGTTAAAAAAATCTTGAGGAAAGAAAAAAAAGTACGTGTTATCTTTTTGTTCTTTTAAAATATCTTTTGGGGTGTGTAAAAATGCTGTTGTCCGATTGGACAGAAAAATAATTACGTGTACTTGATGTACATTTTTGGCAACTTTCGGTTATCGTTCTTGACTTCCATATTTAGAAATCGTCCAGACCTGTTTAAATGACACTAACATATAAATCATTAATTTGTTCGATTCCTTTTCATATCTTTATAGTCTAATTGTACAATTGTTATATTCATAATATCGTTTATCTGTTAATTTCTTATCGAAAAGAGATAAAAGTTTAAGAAAAAATACCTAAGAATTACATTTACCGGACAACATTTTACAGTCCAGTAAATTCTGTAACCAGTATTTTAATTAGCGGTAATTGCTTTTTGTGTGATCCGTCTCTGCTGTTTTGTAGTGCGCTCAAGGGAGAGGGGCTCAAATAATTGAAATTATTATTTTCATTTGTTGGAACCTTTTGGTTAACAGAACAAACTTATATTCATTAAAAATAATATTGTTATAATGGCCGTTTTAACATTCGATAAATTTATCCATCTTCGCTAGCTAAGGGTTTCTGATACGCTACTCTCCTCTTGAACACTTAGTATACGGTGAGGTCATGAGATGGGATTGTTTTTGTCACGAAATCTCGAATCTACCAGGTATGCACAGATTGCGTCAGAAATAAAGACGTGTTTTAGAAATAAACCCTTTTTGTATATCATATTATATGATTGATAATTAAGTACAGAAACAGGTGTAAGAATTATTTATATTTATTAACCGATAACCTTTACTATGCAACAAAACACTACACTGCTTTGAAAAGGGCTACAATTGTCTTTTTGTGGGGGGGGGGGGGGGCATTCCTTTTCTGTTATAAATGCAGTCAGACTATGACAACCAGTATATTATCATCATTATCACTGGGTGAAAAAAGTGGTTTCCCATTATGGTGTAGTGGTCCTGGAGGAGCCGGGGACGAATTCCCCGGTAGCCTCCGATCACGTGTCCAGCAATGATGCGGACTATGACGTAACACCCTCTCTCTCTCTCTCTTGTGCTGATTGTTGAACCGACCGGACGTGTCATCTCATTGTCTGTAACACTCTCTACCATCGGCTCATACATTCATGTTTGAGAGAGGAACGAACGGCAACTCTGCATAGGAGATTGTGTCTGTAAGTCACTGTATTATTGTCATTTATTTTGGCGACCACTAACTTAATACACGTGCGGAATTTACCATAGTATTTCTGTTATATCCGCCATCACAGTCATGTAGGCAAGAAATACTATATTGACGCTGTGATCCAGGGTTTTTTGTCTGGGCAGCGGGGTGCCGGCCTAACCACGTGTTGTTAGTGCCGTCGCCATCTTGAATTTTTTGTATCTTTTTATTGTGTAATGTAACTTTATAAGGTTAAAGTCTTTTTGTATTTGGTTTATTGTTTTATACTTGCAGCGGATTAGCCGCGAGGTATTTTTATGTGTTTTTAATAAATTTATCTTGTGGTTTGGTGTTATGGACCGAGAGATTAGCTCGTTTGGTCAGGGTAGGGGGACTTTGAGACCCGAGGGGGGCTGCTATGCTCGCGGAGGGGGAGGAGACCGGATTGGTCTGATAGATACCCCGTTAGAGTGCAGTCCAGGGAAAGTCCCGCCTGCTAAGAGTGTGAAGTTCGTCCCCGGTGTTGCTAGTACACAGATGCCCCAAGGGGGGAGTGCCCCGGATAATATCACTCAGTATGGGGAAGGGGACATGTCACTCACTCAGGGAGCTATTTCGGAGGGTCCAGGGGAAACACCCGGATGGTCCGCATTTTATTCCCTCCTCCAGGAACGACAGCAGATACTGGAGGGAGCGGTTGACCGAATTCAAGGGGAAATGGGTCAAATTCAAGGTGACCTTAGTATATTACATAAAAGGGTGGATACCCTAGGTCAAAATATGGGGGCCCTGAGAGGCGATATTGATGCCCTTGGGACTAGTGTCAGCAGTGTGTCAGAGCAGCTGGGGTCTATGGGATCCCACATAGGTGCCTTGGAGACAAATATGTCAAAACAAGTTGGGTCTTTGGAGACAAATATGGGGGGCCAATTGGGTAATATCACACAAATGTTGGCTGGATTAATGAAGGCCAGTCAGCCCCAGTCACCCCCGCCCATGCAGGATAATAAAGTCAGTCAGCCAGTAGTGACTAGTAGCCAGGGGAGTCCTTGGGTCCCTAGCGCACTACCCGGACATCAGATGCCTGCAGTGACCCCAGTAGTGTCCGCACATAGCGGAGAGTCTATACCTGTTTCTGTGGGGGGATACAGTGTAAACATGTCAAGGTCATTCCCTATCCTCACTTGGCAACGACAGTTTAGTCTCGGGATTGCCGAGCACTATTACTTTGGGTTCATTCGCGTCAGGGGGGACCGATTACCCAGTGCTTCCCAGCACGAGCCCACCGGTTCCGGGTCAGGTTGCATTGTGCACCCGAGTGGGTACTTCCGCGACATTGCCCTTAGCGTCCGCGCATCCTAGTGTTACTAACTCGAGTGGTCAGGGCGCTGGCCACTATGGTAGGTTGGTTGGGGAGTCAGTTACATTTGGGGGTAGTCCGTCGTTTGTACCTAGTTATGGGGGTTCGCATAATGCAGGACAGAGTCATTCGCTAATGACCACCGCGTATCAGAGCCTATTGCCAAGTTTACTTCCCGCTGGTACCCGTAGCTGTGTCAGTAAGAATATTCCGGCCGAGGTCAAAGGGGTGAGATATAACGGGGATGTAGAATGGGGACCATTTTACTCAAAGTTCTCCACTATTGCCGAATATCATCAGTGGAGCGATCCCGACTCTTTGTTCGCCCTTAGTCTTACGCTAGAGGGGGCAGCTCTTAAGTACTTTGATATCCTCAGACGACGAGGTGCGCTGTTAAGTTTCCGAGAGGTCGTTCTCCGGATGGAGGAGAGATTCGGAAAAACTTCCCTCAGAGCCGCCTCACAGCTGGAATTCAATTCTATCTGCCAGCGAGCGGACGAAGCTATAGAGCAATGGGGGGACCGAGTTATGGACACTGCCCAGAAAGCGTTTGGTGGCGGTACTTCGCCAGAGGTCTTCCAAGAGCAGATAATCGTTCGTTTTGCTCTTGGGTGTAATGACGGCGAGGCGGGGCAGCAGTTAATTAATAATCCCCCGGGGACTCTAGAAGAAGCGATTAAGAGAGTTAAAACTTATCAGCTTAGTCGCAGAGCTTTAGCCCGCCGGCCGAGAGCGGTAAGGTCGCTATCTAGAGAACGTCATAATGACCGGAGTCAGTCGCCAAATCCGAGTTATTATCGGGCCAGATCAGATTCTGAGTGTCAAGATCTTTACGTGGCACGCAGAGAGCGCTCGGAGTCGAGGGACCGCTCTAATCGTGCCAGCGGGGACCGTCCTTGTCGTGCCAGCAGGGGCCGTTCCCCTGATCGTGCCAGCAGGGACCGTTCCTATTATCGTGCCAGCGAGGACCGTCCTCGCCGTGCCAGCAGAGACCGTTCTGATCGCCGTGCCAGTAGGGACCGCTCCGAGTCGCCGGATTGGGACTCAGGTAAGAAGCATTACTCCAGTGACTCGGAGGACCGCACCCGAGGATCAAGTCCCGCGCGAGGATCCTCGAAGGATCCGTCACCGGATAGGGGCCGTTCTCGCGCATCGAAACCTATTATATGCTTTGAATGCCAAGAGCCAGGGCACTTGCTTCGTGACTGCCCGATCCGCCAGCGACGGCGTAGATCGGGGACCCCTAAGCCTTGTCTTAAGTCATCGAGTAACAAAACTAAAGACAAACATAGTGCGTCAGATCATGAAACAGATGTCAAGTTCTATGAACTGAATGTGAGCGCGACCTATGTAATTCCGTCTGTTAGGTCCGGTAGTCAAACCATTGGTTCAGGGGCGTGGCGTATTCCGATAAGAGTAGGAGGCCAACAAGTAAAAGCAACCATCGACACAGCAGCCGATATAACAATAATATCAAGCGAAGTTTACAAGTCTTTGAGGCCGCAGCCCGAAGTTATAAGCAATACTAATGTTAGGCTAGCTGGAGAGGGAGCTGGTATGACCGCTCAGTACCTCGGTTGTCTTAACATACGCATCGGGGATTATGATTTTGCTCACCCGATCTATGTTGGTTCTCTGCAGGATGAGATGCTCTTAGGAATAGATTTCCTGCGTAAGCATGGTGTAGAAATTTCATGTGAAGCCGGTACTTTAAGGGTCAAGGGCATTGACACTACATTTGCTATGAGTGTCGATGAGTCAGTACCAGTACTCGATGCAGTTTCAGTCCGCAGAGTGCGGATCCCCCCGCACACTGCTCAGATCATCGAGAGTACCCTTAGTTCCGATATGCCAGAGTTTATGCTGGAGCCAGCCAGCGTATTTCCGCCTGGCATAGTAGCTTCGCGGACATACAACACTGCAGGGAAAAGAGCCAAGCTGTGTATTTTGAACTTGACAGACCGAAGTCATATTGTTAAGACAGGCACTAAGGTGGGGAAGGCAGTCCCCGCCGATCTAGTCGATGATGCTAGACCCACAGTGCGGCGTGTAACCTTTGAGGGGGATAAGACTTATGACCATATCGCCCCACTCTTAGAGCAGTTAAATAAGACCGCGCCTGTGGAAGTCAGATCTCAGGCAGCGGAGCTAGTCAAGAAATTTGCCGACGTCTTTGCTACTGATGACCTTGATCACGGAAGTTTTTCCGAGATCGAACACCGAATAGACACCAGTAACGCGTCTCCTGTCAAGCAGCGGATGCGACGCACCCCCGCTGTTTTTCAGGGGGAGGAAGAGGGTCATCTCGATAAGATGTTGAAGGCCGGAGTCATCCAGCCATCTTCCTCAGACTGGGCGTCCGCCCCAGTTCTGGTCCGGAAGAAGGATGGCAGCGTCCGTTGGTGCGTGGATTATAGAGCCTTGAATAAGGTGACAGTCAAGGACACGTACCCTCTGCCTCTTATCGAGGAATGCATGGACACGCTAGCGGAAAACCGCTGGTTCTCCAAACTCGACGCTAATGCGGCTTACTGGCAGGTTAAGATAGCTCCGGAAGACCGGAAAAAGACTGCCTTTATCACAAAGTACGGCTTATTCGAATTTACTAGAATGGGGTTTGGTTTGTGTAATGCCCCCGCAACCTTCGCTAGGGCCATAAATTTGGTGTTACACAGACTTAACTGGAAGATAGCCTTAGCCTTCTTACATGATATCCTAGTCCTAGGATCTTCCGCACACGCTCACCTTGATAACCTATGACAAGTGTTTGAGCGGTTCCGAGCATATGGCCTTAAATTCAAGCCTCGGAAGTGTGAATTGTTTAAGACTAAGGTCGAGTTCCTTGGTAGAACCGTGAGCGAGCACGGAGTTGAGATGGGGGACCAGTACATTGAGTCAGTGCGTGACTGGCCAGTTCCGTGTGATGTTAAGGGCGTAGAGCGTTTTCTCGGCTTCGCCAATTATCACCGTAGTTTCATCCCTCACTTCTCCAGAATTGCGGCTCCGCTGTATGCGGTTACCGGAAAGAGTGGTTTCCGGTGGGGGAAAGAGCAACATAATGCTTTCGAGGAACTCATTCAGTTAATGACTAGACCTCCAGTTGTAGCGATACCGAACAGTACAGGTCATTTCATCCTGGACACTGACGCCTCGGATTATGCCGTAGGCGGGGAATTAAGCCAAGTCCAGGGTGGGAGAGAAAGAACCATTGGGTATGGGAGTGCTGTGCTATCCGCAGAACAGCGCAGGTATTGTACTACTCGGAAAAAGCTATTGGCGGTGATTAAGTTTACCAGACAATTCCGCCATTACCTGCTGGGTCGTGAGTTCACAGTCAGGATCGATCACCATAGCCTGGTCTGGCTGATGAACTTCAAGCATCCGCAGAACCAGATTGCTCGATGGCTCGAGGAACTGAGCCAGTACAATATGCGGATCGTACACCGCCCGGGGAAGAAGCATGTGAATGCTGATGCTCTGTCCCGGGACATACCTGATTCATGCCAGGGGTACTCGACGAGAATTAGGGTCGAAGACTTGCCCTGCGGCGGATGCCGTTATTGCCGCCGAGCCCATGAGCGCTGGCATGACTTTAACACCGAAATAGACGACGTTTTTCCTTTGTCCCAACTCTTTGACGAAGCGCCTGTGCCAGCGGAAAGTCCGTCCGCTGAGGGGGGTAATTGTGATTCGTTAGATCCCACTCTTCGTCAGGCCATTGTTTCTAGTTCTTGGGAAGATACTCCTTTGCCTGTGAGTGCGTCTGCAATTCCCAGTTTTCAGATTAATGTCAGTGGGGTGTCGAGTTTAGATCCCAAGATTGAGACAGTTAGTCCTGAAGTCTGTCAGGTAACAGGTGATACTGCGGGAATTTCCCTATCTTCATACAGTCCCGCAGATCTAGCTCTGAAACAGAAAAATGACAAAGCTATAGTGTACCTGAGACAGTACTTAGAGTCTGGAGACTTACCTACCGAAAGTGACTTAATTATCTGAAGTCCGGAAGAAAAGTGCTATCTTCTGGAGCGAGACTGTTTTTATCTCGACGAGACAGGAGTAGTTTGGCGAGAACCGGATGACTCGGATGCGCCCCGTCGGCTCCTAGTGCCGCGGAGTCTCAGATCCGAGATCATGCACTTATGTCACGACATACCATCCTCTGGTCACCAAGGAATCCAGAAAACTAAAGAACGCCTTAAACAACAGTTCTACTGGTGGCGGATGACAAAGGACATAAAGTTATATGTCAAGACTTGCGACGTATGTGCAAAGAATAAGCGAGGTTCGTTGCCGAACAGGTCAGAGCTCAAGAGCTACCAAGCCGGAAGCCCGATGGAAAGGGTACATTTAGACTTTCTCGGGCCGCTTCCCCGAACTGATAGCGGGAACGAATACATACTCATGATGGTAGACAACTTTACCAAGTGGGTAGAGTGTATTCCGCTTCCGTCTCAGACAGCGGAAGTTACCGCCCGTTCCGCTATCAATGACTTCTTTTCTCGATTTGGCTATCCTTACGAAAACTTTACAGATCAGGGCCGTACCTTCGAGAGTGATCTGTTCTGTAAGATTTGTGCCATGTTAAGGATCCATAAAGCCAGGACCACACCCTACCGTCCGTCAGGGAATGGCCAGGTAGAGCGCTACAACCGCACTCTAATGGACGCGGTTCGTTGCTACGTAGATGGCCAGCCCAAGTCATGGGATAAGTATCTAGGCCCATTGGCTGGAGCGTTGCGGTCTGCGGTAAACCGCCATACTGGATACACTCCAAATCGTCTCATGCTGGGTAGAGAAGTAAATATACCAGCAACCTTGATGTTTGCCCCACCGCCTTCCATGTCTTTTCAAAATGGGGAGGAGGGTGAGGTCGACAAGTATGTACGTGATCTAGAAGAAAATGTTCAGAGCGCGCACGACATTGCCCGCGGAAAACTAAAAGTCTCGCAAAAGGCAATGAAAAGGTTTCATGACATTAAGGTCCGTACCAGTAAGTTCAAGGTCGGAGATTTGGTCTACTGGCGCCGCAATGCGGGAAAAAAGGTAGAGTCAGTATGGAGGGGTCCTGGGATAATAATAGAAGCCAAATCGGACACAATATTTGTTGTTAAATCTCGGCGCGAGGTCAAGGTCATGCACCATGACAAGCTTAAAAGGTGCGAGTCCAGGCAACTCCCCAAATGGTTAATAAACTATAAGAATAAGTTGCCCGGACAGTCAGTAGCCCGAGATGGGGATAGTTCTCCTACGCATGATGTGGTAGCACCGCTGGGGACCGCAGACTCAGGAATTAGTCCTGAGAGCCCGGGGAGTGGGGGTCGCTCAAAAATTAGCCCCAAACCAGCGGAGTCATTAGGTCCGTACGTGGGTACTCGCAAACGGGTTAGGGAAAGATTAGATCAATCTAAACAACCTCAATCGCCCAAGAGACCTAGAGCCACTAGGGGGACTAAAACCAAGAAATATTGTGTTTGCTTACAGTCTAATCCCAAGGGGATGATGGTGCAGTGCGACGACTGTCGGGACTGGTTCCATCCGGGGTGCGTAGGTATAAGTGAGGACCTCGCCAAGTCGATACCTCAATATATCTGCCCCGAGTGTAGTCCCGTCGGAGTCGACACTGGTTAGTTAGAGCAGTTAGGTTTCCGCAATGATGCGGAAGCATGTGCAAGTCTCAGTTGGGTTTACATCAGGTTAGGGTAGACTTGTACATGAATTAGCAAGTTAGACATATGTTTTATAATCTTTCCTGTTTTTGTAGGTTCATAAGTGATGTCTAAGGAAGTTGGTGAGTTTGTCTTTGAGGGCTTAAAGCTCCGCCGAGGAAGAGATGCGGGAACGCAGCGACGCGGACTCAGAAGTGGCCGCACCGGCAAGTGATGCTGAAGTGCTGGAAGAGAACCTCGGAGAGCCCAGAGGTCGAGGGATCATCACAGGGATCCCAGATGTAGCACCTCCGTTGCCGCCAGCTGGGCGAGGACAGCCTGTTCGCCCCGGACAATCTTGGGCGGAGATGGTAGAGTTGAGTCTTGTAGGGCAGGAGCCTGCGAGGTCGCAGGAAGCCAGCGCACCCCGACCCCAGGGAGTCGGACATGCGGGGTTGGTATCTGGTGCAAGATTAAGGTTGATACCCGCAGGTGCGGAGGGGGCGGGAGCCCGCCGTGTTAGAGCTAGGGGCACCCGCAGATGTGCAGTTCACGCATGCGGAATGAAGTTCTCGGGGGCCACCCCGATGTTAACTCACATTTGGGAATACCACACCAGGGGGGTGGATGATCCTAAGGTGTTTCTGGAATTTTTGCTGGAGTTGGCCAGGTTGCTCCGAGTATCCTCGGATGGGGCCAGTGATTTCGAATTGCTGGGACAACTCCGCCTATGGGTTAGGCGGATGGGGAAGGTCGAGTGGGGATTTTCTTCCTCTGTTAGAGACCTGATGATCCAATTCTCGGCGCATTTGGGTATTGTACCGCCTATGGAGCCGGAAGTCCGCAGAGTGCGGATGGGGGAGCTGCCTCACGTGGCCATGCTTGTCCACCCCAGGGTGATAGCCATCATGCTCAATGGGGCCGACTTGATGGGGACGTGGCACTACTTAGAGCGGTCCCGCTCTAACGTAGCGGAGTCGTGGGAGGACGAGCTGTTGCCAGAGTCAGTGGTCAGCAGTGAGGTGATCCTTGTGCCGGACAGTCTTCTGGGTTCCAGGGAGAGTTTGGTGACCGCGACTGTTGTAGCGGAGAGTCCGCAACCACCAGTTGTCGTCGTGGTTCCGCCGGAGGAAGGCGCAAGCGGCGGAGCGCCGCGGCCTTCTTGGTCAGCGGACCCCACGGTCCCTCTTATCCAGGTTGTTGATTGCTTGTGGTTTCCTCGGAGGATTCCGGGTTGTCGGGGACAGTCCGTGGGGGAGTTGCTGGGAGAGGACCACCGTCCCGTCGATGTAAGAGTCGAATTGGTGGGAGGTTGCGTAACTTATGGTTTCCGAGAGGAACCCCTCTCGGAGTTGGGTAATCCGCATTGGGTTGTAGCTCAGGGGATCTCCCCTGGGTCTGCGGACATCGTTCTGCAGGCCGATGTGGCCCGCGTTGTGGGAGAGTGTAGAAGCAAGAACTTTGTGATGGGGAGATTGGACTGGATTATTCCGGTCCAGCCACTCAGAGGTGCCAGAGGTTTGTGCTGGCGGAGTTCTTCCGCCAGGCAATGTGCAGTACCGGGATGATATTGGTTGTGAAGGGAACAGCGGACGACCCTTTGGGCCGCGTCCCTACACAAGATTGCCTTACCCTGACGGACGGGATGTTTGTTCCCATCCTCGTACCTATCTTTGTCCGTGGTTTCACTTGTGGACCGGAGCAGGTGAGGCTCTGGGTGGAGTCTGGCAGACCCGTATTCTTTGGAATCGGAGGTCAGATCGCGGATATGTCCGCGACCCAGATATCGGGAGTCAGACCTATTCCTATAGACGATTGTTAGTTGAGTCGGATAGTCCTGATTTTCCTTGTGGAGTTGAGGCGCCGATGGGCCCCAGGCACATCGGAGAAGTTTACCGCCGAGTCGCCGCAGCGAGGGGACAGGACGTCGCCTTGCTAGCGGGTCTTGTGTTCAGGAACTTTAGAGTGTTCTTTGGACCCCAGTTGAGGGGATTCTTATAAACTAGTGCTGTTATAGCCGGGACGCATAGCCCGGATTACCTACCTGAGTTTACCTGAATCGGGAGCAGATAGTCCTGATGTCTTAGCCGCACTATAGATGTCGCCTTTGATGTATTATGCAGAGCCTATCCAGATGTATCAACGTTGGACCACTTGGTAGACGACATGAGTCGGAGGGTAACAACGAGGGACCTCATGGTGTTCCGAGACGACGCGGAGGATGAGTGACTGTGTGATATGAACTGTTAAATCTGTGATTTTTATTATTATAGAGACATTAATGTTTAAAGCTTTACTATTGTGTGAATGCATGTGTATGTATGTAAGATAGGCCCTGCTAGGTGTTAATTATTATTATTTGTTTGTACATCTTAGTTACCCCATTGTATATATATATATTACGGGCTGGGACGCCCTGTTATAAAATGGGGAGGAGTGTAGTGGTCCTGGAGGAGCCGGGGACGAATTCCCCGGTAGCCTCCGATCACGTGTCCAGCAATGATGCGGACTATGACGTAACACCCTCTCTCTCTCTTGTGCTGATTGTTGAACCGACCGGACGTGTCATCTCATTGTCTGTAAGTCACCGTATTATTGTCATATATTTTGGCGACCACTAACTTGATAAACGTGCGGAATTTACCATAGTATTTCTGTTATATCCGCCATCACAGTCTTGTAGGCAAGAAATACTATAATGGGAAACTTAATGGAAACAACATGGAAACCTCAAGTTTACATCATGTTTCCTGTTGGTTTCCGCAGCGGATGCCAGGTTAATCCGCCAAGTTTCCGTGACACGGAAACTACTACGTTCCGATTCCATAAGGTATCCTAAACCACAGAAACCTCTGTAAACCAGAGGTTTCACAAACATCCATGTAGTTTCCCGTAATGGGAAACCTGAAGATTCCACTGGTTTCCAGTATCAGGAAACAACATGGAATCAGCGCGTAGTCGTTTCCGTGGAATGGAAACTTGATGGAATCTTTAGATTTCCTATTATGGGAAACTACATGGAGGCTCGGGAAACCTCATGATTCCTTAAGTTTTCGTGACTCAGGACAAAGGAATTTTTGGCGATTAAGGTACAAAATAAAGTTTTATTGTTATTGTCAATATTGGTATGATGTTTGGTTCACTCGGAGACCTCTGAGAAAGGTAATTGTGTGTGTATTAAGTAATGATGCTACTTCTTTACGTTAACTACCGGGGTATTAAAAGTTATTAGTTAATGCTTTGATTTTCTCGTTAATGAGTTTCTCAGACAAATTGGTGTTTTCGCCACTGGACCCCCTACCTCTGTAATACTTTGTTTAAATTTTCATTTTTCCTACCATTTTACGGAGAGATATGTGATAAACACTTTAAAATTTGCTCAAATGACTTTTTTATAATTTAGATATTGAAACATATGTACTTTCTTTTTAGTCTTGGGCCTAAAAAATTTTACATTGGATGGTTACACACAAATCTCTCTTAAGGAGCTATCGAGTGATACCGTTGTCGGAGGAGAAACGCGTCATCAATGCCTCTTGAATGTACGTGTTTATTCCAATCCATCCCTAAACAGACCAGCTACAGATATTCCTGTTTATGCCCTTACAGAACGAAAGGGCAGCTACATTGGCTACAGTGAGGCCAGAACCGATGAAAATGGAAACGCATGCGTAAAGACTCTTTGCAATGAAAATGCCTTACTTCTTACTGAAACAGGAAGAGAGAATGCACTTGCTGCCTCTCGTGACAAATACATTCTTCCATTCTTGATAACCTATGACATTTTTTTGAAAAAAAGGGGTTTAAAAGTTTTCAAAATTCAAAACTATGGTTCTGCTTTTGGACAACCAGGACCCGTATATCCCATATCTGAGAAAGAATTATGTGAACACTCGTCGCCTAATTTTTTTCATTTTAAGTATCATTTCTTGGGGGAGCTAGACGTTTTGGAAAAAAACACATCAGCTGCGGAGTATGATCCTAATACATCTTGGTATCCAGGATTTATAAAAGAAGCATGTTTTATTAAAATTCAAATGAAGGTAATGTTTGTGCTTTATAAATCACTTTCAGTCATTCGTCCGAGTTGAACATCAACCATTTTAATTACAATTTGTTTTATTTAGACGGACATTTTAACAGCAAGTATTGATGCCGAAAGCAAAAATGCAAGAACCGAATTCGTGTACGGAACTGTGAAAGCATTTCCAAAAGAAAGTATGAATTTGCAAATAACTAAAGCTGCATGTGTGGAATTCAGATGTCCAGCTGTTGATAATCTGCATGCTGACATACCAACAATGCTCAATGCATCAATTTCTTTGCCTGTAGGATCATCTTGCTATCTGACGTAAGACACAAGTTTTATCATTTAATTAAAATTATTCTTCTTTAAATCTTCTGAAAACATTATCATGGTTGTCTGAAATTAATTTAACAAACATTTTAAGTATCTATTTTTTCTGTCCTTGTACATTCAAAATCCAATATTGTGGTAGTTAATCACAAAGCAAACTTTAACATTTATATTTCTATGCTCTGAATATTATTACAAAAATCTGTGGATTGCATGGCGCCATTAAATTAAAAACTTAATGTACCAGGCACGTAGCATCAGAGAGAGGGGGATGTCCTTCCCTTTTTTTTACAAATATACATTATTATATATATATATATATTACAATACTCCTGCTCGAAAAGTGAAAGGTTAAACTGAGTATTAGTGATCGGGATGTCCGCCCGTCCTTCTGTCAATTACGCTTTTGAGTACCCATCTCTTATCCTCTTACTAAGTATATCATTGAATGGATTGAACAGGTTTAAGAGGGCCGACTATAGTTTCCATTGCGCAATATTTTGCTCATCATAGTAAAATAAAGCGTATTTACTGTTTTAATGCAATTTTTTCACTTAATAATTACAATTAAACAAAATTAAGAAATTATAAGTATAAAAATGTAATTACAATTTGATATAACTGATTTTTTAACCGATTTTGCAATTGATAGGTAGATTGACGTCGTTCCAGTGGGTTTTTGACGTTATGATAATCTGTAGCTCTTAAAGAAATGTGTAATAAAAATATTATTAAGAAAAAGTAATAAACATACGCTGTTGAAATTAAAAGCATAGAAATTTGAGAATATCTCTAATATTTTTATTATGTTTTCATGTGAATCCATTGTGTACGTCATATTTAGTAATACTCTATGAAAATACTAAAATTTGCTAATTTTTTGCATTTTGAGATGCCAACCTCTGGTAACAAGACGGTAGATTTTTTTGTTCCTTACATATATTGTATAATTTAGTATTACTCATCAAATATTATAGTTTGAACAAAATGTCTATTGTAGTATTTGTATAATTTGCTTTAAAGTGCTAAAAATTGGTATTTTCCTATATAATCCTTTAGTAAACGTACCTATATTTTGAGACGGTCCCTCAAAAATACCTGGATCAGTTTATGTATTTTCTCAAAGTATTTAGTAACTAGGCTGTATCCTTGGTCAAAAGGGAAAAAAGATCCATCTTACAAACAATTTTTTGTTTTTAAAGTGTCAGTTTGTCTGCCAGTGTTCTTAAAATTGATTAGAGATTAATTCTTGAAATTATCAGGGATGATAGATTGTGACTATTAAAATTGAAAGGTTGCTTTTGTTTTGCTGCTGTTGTCCATCGGAAGTAGTTTAGAAATAAGTAAAGTTTAATTTTTTTTAAACATTTGTTATAGATTCATATTATTCCCATCAAACCGAAAGTTGTCCAGAGCATTTTTTTTCTCAAAATTTTTAGGGATGATTCCTGCACACTCAGAGAACTTATTTTGAGTAATTCTGGGAAAAACAGAAGTGAATAAAATATTTATTTCTGTTTCAGATTCATATCAGATGTTCTGGCTCAGAGAGGGATTTTCAATACGACAAGCACTTCATTTTGGGGAACTCTGACATCAAATAGCAACTATGGTCCAAATGTTGGAATATATAAAAACGTCAAAGAGCCACAAGATATTGCACGTTTCAGTTGTTACTCTGGACGGAATGCTTTTGAAAGTGTTTATGAAATGGATCCAGACGTTGGAGTAGCTTTGGGTTTTACCTGTCAATAATTAAGTGTTTTAAAAATAAATATGAATTGGGTGTTCTATGTTGTGCCATGAAAACTTGGATTTAAAAACAAAATGGAAAATTATTCGGTCAGGGGAAACAAGACGAGGTGTTATGTAAAGCACGTATTGATGACGGTGAACGTTACAAATAAGTTTTACGTATTACATACTTTGATCCAAATAGTAAATAGAGACAACAAACACTTCTTGAGCAACTGTGCAAATCACATACCTAGATATCCGCTAAATTTTTCTGCACGGTCTGTTTAACTAGTTTTTTTTAATAAAAGGAAGAAATGGATGATTTTAGATTATAACTGTATGACATATAATAAACAAATAAAGGCTTCAAAATCTTGCCTAAATGATAATATAATTTAAACACAGCAATTTTTGGAGAATATTAAAAGTACGTTTATGTGATGCTTTAAACAGTAAAAATAATCCAAAAGAGGGTTAAATTTAGAGGTCACACAAGTGCAAAGAAGAGATGTATAACTTAAGGTATTAATTGTAGGAAAATCTACATCCTTACCAATGTTGTAAAATGGTGTAAAAGGCTCCTAAAAACATAAACAATTAAAGGAACATGAATTATATCTGAAAATAGGTCTCTGAACACGGGCCTCTGAAAGTACAGAGGTGGTACCAGGTGCTAAAGAATTGAAAGCATTTAATATTGATTGTGTATTGATCAAGAAGACAAATCATTCCGCACTTAAAACCAGTATGAATTTTTAAAAAAAGTCCTATTAATTCAAAAAAAAAAACTTCAAGAGTACTGTGCAACAATATATTCAAGAAGTGGTGTGAATCAGATGTGGATACTAAAAAATTTCAAAGAACTTTTGGACAATTTAAAATCACAAGATTTTACAAAAATCAACAGCTTAAAAACTTATGACTTTTTAAACTTTATACACAACCATTCACCACGATAAATTAAAGTCTAAGCTTTTTGATATTATTGACAGCTGCTTTTTTAATAAAAATGGAACTCGTAAATTTACTTAATATTTGGTCATTGATCAATGCAAAATTGTTTTGTTAAAACACATTCTGTTTGCACACACAAGTACTCTGAGGTTGACATCAAAGAGATACTTGAGTTTCTGATTGACAATATCTATGTGGTTTTTGGAGACGGGGTATTCCAACAATCTATTGGAATTCCCATGGCTACCAATTGCGCTCCGTTACCAGCAAACCTACTTTTATATTCATATGAAGCAGAATTTGTGCAAAATTTTATGCGTGAAAAGAAGAAAACTCTTGCTGTAGCCTTCAATTCGGCCTTCAGATATTTCGACGACCTATTGTCAATTAACAATGGTAATTTCCATTCCTACGTTGATACAATATATCCTATGAGCTTGAGATAAAAGATACCACAGGGTCTGACGCATCTGTTTCATACTTGGATATTTTTCTTGAAAAAGACGTTAATGGTAATTTAACAACCAAGCTATATGATAAATGTGATGACTTCAACTTTTCTATCGTAAACTTACCTTATGCAGCAATATACCTTCATCACCTGCATATATATATATATCTCAGTTGATTCGATACGCAAGAGCATACGAATAATTTCTAAAACGAGGTAAATTATTGACAAGCAAGTTGATGAAACAAGAATATCAGCAGACTCGTTTAAAGTCATTATTTCGTAAGTTCTATGGTCGATACAATGACCTTGTTAGCAAATACAATTTATCATAGAGTCAAATGCTCACTGATGTTTTCATACTAATTGTTATTCCATTATTTATACACTGAATTGACAACAGATTTTCCGTTATAACCTGATCATGACAAGGAGCACACATCGGGTGTGACTGGTTGGCATAGAATGCTCACTCCTCCATAGCACCTGATCCCAGCTCTGATGTTTCGGAGGTCCGTGTTTGCTCTGCGCCTATTTGTATTTATTAATGGACTTTGAAATTAAATACGGTTCGTTAATTAAACTCTACGAAATGCTGTCTCAAAAAGATATTGCAGTTTTTTTTAGAAATACTGCCAAAATAATTCTTTTATAACATTACAAAAAAATAATGCTACAGTGTATAACATTCATCTGCATCAAACAGTCGTCTTGTAAGAGAAAATATAAATATAAACCATGAATTCAAAAAGACCGCTAAAATGAGTATAATTGACCTTTAAGAACAGATATATCCGAACTTACGTCTGCGGTACTGTGGCTTACTAAATATTAGGCACACCCGATAGGTGTGGAGGACCCTTAAATCTAAATTGTAAATGGTAAGTTAATCCTTGGATTATGATTTTACGAAATTGTCAATATATATATATATAAGTTGGTTGTATTTCAAGTCTAGATAATTCTCACATACATGTATGTCTATCTCATATATCATATGTTACGAAACATGGTAAGAGCATTCTCTCTAACCACTTATTCTTCGTTGCCACGCATGGTAACCGATTTTGATGAAACTTCATCCATTCTAA